>NC_026158.1:1907162-2011491 GCF_000512975.1 Sesamum indicum
CATTGTTTTTTTATTTTTTTAAAATTAATTTTAAATTAATTTAATTAAAAAAATATTATAATAAGAATATTAATATATTTATATATTTACATATAAAATAATATTTTATTATTAATAAATAATATATATTATTTTAAGATTTATTAAATTGTATATATTATATATTATATAATATCTATATTATTATGTATTAGATTTATGAGAGAAGGGCAAAAATGCTAAAAAAATTAACTCCCGTGTGTTTCCAACCCTAGCTTCAGGGATCTTTTTGAACTTTATTTTATATCATAGGGGTATAATTGATACTTTAATTTTCACATAAATTTTTTTTTTTTGAAGATTTCTGAAATCATAAGGGGTCCTTAGATATTTTCCTATTAGCATCTGATACACAGAATCTCCAAAAACATCACAAATAGAATTAAGATTATTATAAATATATAACATATACAATTAATTAAAGGGATACTTACACTACCTTTCCTTAAAATTTGGTGTAATTATACGTAAACCCCCTAATATATGTTTTTGTCAAACAAATTTACTGAATTTGCTAATATTAATAGAAAAGTTGAATGAAAATTTATATTTACCACCAACTGACTTATACTGATTTATTACAAATCAAAAAAAAATTTATGATAAAATTATTTTTATAAGGGTGAAGATATGCCTGCTCACATGCATTAGCATGTGAAGATATATAAAGGTGTATTTGGATTAATGGAGTTGGATTTGAAGAAAGAATTTCAAATGACAGTATTTAAAAAGAATTTGATATCCATCCATATTTATCAAATTATAATTTAAAGTTAGAATAAAAGATTGGAATTATCTTTGGTAATAAGGATTTGAAACCAAATGCAACCTAAGAGTAGATTGGTCAGAAAAGATTTGTTTGACTTACAAATAAGTCAATTGGGGGTAAATATGAATTTTCTTCAATATTTTTGTTAATATTAACAAATTCAGTGAATTTTGACTAACGGAACGATTCATTTTTTAGACAAAAATAAGTATCAGGGGTACTAAATATAATTTCTTAAATTAGAGAAAACTTAGGTATAATTACACCAAATATTAAAGAAGAGCAGCATAATTATATGCTAAGATGTACATTTGCTATTAATTAGTTAAATATGTACCCGCAGACTAAATCTGATGATAGAATTTTTAAATTGTAGTTATAAAGTTGACAAGTACGTATTCAAAGTGTTGAATTTAATTATGTATCCATCAATGTTAATTTTGAAATTGAGTACTAATAAATAAAAGAATTCACAATCCAATAAAATAAAGGTAATGTGATTGTCCAATAAATTTTGTAAGGTGGTGTTAATATTTTTTTCTTAGAGATCTAGACAAGAGATACTTTTTATTTATTTATTTATTTATGGAACATGTTGTCTGGATTAAGGGATTAAATAAATTGTTGCAAGAAATCTTAACTTTATGCAATAACGAAATTCCATTACAATTAGAAAATTTAAAATTACCAAGACATACCATCCATATTATAAATTAATGTGTGTGTCACGTCATCTCTATGTGTATTTAATAAATAATATTTTATATTTTAAAATATATTATAAATAAAAATAAAATATATAAATCAGCCAATCACATTTACCAAAAAAAAAAAAAAACAAGAAAAGAATACTAACATAAAGTATTATGGAGACAATAAAGAATTGGTGTAGTAATGTTAAAATAATATAGTCACTTTTGAAAAGAAAAAATGTAATTGCAATTAAGTTTTAAAATTATCTAATTAGGGGTATAATTGTCATACACAAAAATTAGTGTGGTATGTCAGTAACCGTAGTTTATGGGTGTAGAAACTTTTTTTTTTATACTAACCGTCATGACACGCCGTCTATTTGAATAAAAATAATATAAACCAACACATCACATTTAAAAAAACATATAAAAGAAAGAAAGAAAGCAACAAAGAAAAAAAGCTTATCGGTATTAATTATCAGCATAATAATAAATTGGTGATACGGTGTCATAACCTCTATTTGTGAGAGAAAAATGCCTTCTCTTATATATTAGTATAGAAAAAAAAATAAAAGAAATAAAGACAGCAACAAAGAAAAAAAAAACTTTGGGGTTGATGCGGGAGAAAATACCAAATGACTAATGTACCCCTCATTAAGGGTAAAAACGGATTGTCACTCCTTTCAAGTCAATTTAGCAGCGGATATGGCAAGAGAGAAACCCATGAGCGTGATTTATAGAGGAGATCGCGGATCTTGATCATGAGCGCGATCCAAGCACTTAATCAGCGCCATAACGTTCGATTAATAGATCCAATGCTCCTTGTCATGACACGTGGCAGCTCGTTAGGGCAAAGTGTAGTTGTATAAATATGAGGAACTCAAACCGAGGGAAGGTAATCTTGACTTTCCAAGCCAGCAACACCAGCAGTCCCCCACCATCGGCGCGCCAGTATATCAGCCTCAATGATTCAAGGTAAATTCTTTTATGAATATTTTTTAGTATTATTTATCTTGAAAATCACTAATTAATATTTTCTTTTAAGTCTGACCGCAAATTCCACGAGTGCATCAATGCGGTGGTGCGAGGACACATTTTCCACCCTTGGGGATGTTTGAGTCGGGTGCTGCCAGAGCACCAACAGTTCTAGTTCGAGAGCATGAAGGTAATGTACTTTAAAATAATTTTGTATCATCTTATAATCTAAATTGTTTAATGAATTTTACTAATATTTTTTCTTAATTTGATATTTTGTAGATGAGTTACTGGTGGAACTGTGATGATGAGTCAATGTTCCGGGTATTTCACATGTGGGCGGGCAAATTCATTTGAAGACGGTTTACCATCACCAGGAAGGAGCTAGTCAAACCACTTTCGCTAGCCAATGAGGTATGGCTCCAACTCCATGCATACTGGACTAGCGCAGACTTCCTAGAATAAGACGAACCGGGTGGTGAAACCCGCAACATCCTCTACTGTGTACCACGGGGGATCTTCCTCTGTCGGCATACACAAGATGAAGATGGTAAGTAAATTATATGGTTTTTATAGTTTATCATTAATTTATAAATATTATGTTAACTATTTTATTGTTTTACAAAAGGCAGAGCTAGGACGGCCACCCAAACAGTTGGAATTGTTTGCCAGATGCTATAAGAAGAAGGACGATGGCGGCTGGAGTGGCCCATGGGTAACTGAGGTAGCGGTAAGTACAATAATAATTTTATTTTTTTAAAAAATATTCTCGCGGTAAAGTTCTAATAATTTTATTTGTTTTGCAGGAGACATTCTAGAAGTTGATGAAGGATCATTAGCCTCAACCTACAGTTAAGGACCACGATACCTCGGCCGAATTGAAAGCTTTAGTGGCGATGACTGACAAGTAGTTGTGGCTGGCTGTAGTCGTGGGCAAGAACAAGGATCGTGTATTTAGTCTTGCTTTTGAGTCCCACATCTCCAGCCAGACCTACATATCACCATCACTACCCCATTACCACAATCAAAATCGGCCATGGAGGATCGCATGAACCAGCTTGAGACGATGATGGTGGAACATGATGGCCATAATGAGGAAAATGCAGTCCAGCTCCTCGACTACGCGATCGTCACAGCTGACCGCTCCACTAGCGGCGCAGCACAACTTTTGACAGACCCCCTGCTCCGAACGAGGACGATATGTACATTGCTGATGAGGAGGATTTAGATTAGATTTTATGTTTTTTTTTTAATTTTGTAATTTGATACTATTTTATATTAATATAATATTTTTTTCCTAATTGTTCATGTTTCATAATATTTATTACATTCCATTATTTAATAGTTAATCAATTAATTGAACTCATAAATATAATTAATTTTAATAATTAATTATATAAAATAAATTATTTTTTAAAATTTTATCATTAAATAAAAAATTAAGAATGATTTTAGTAATAGCAAAAAAAGTATTACAAATTTCAAAATTACAATCGTTCCGAACGCCATTACTAAAACAATTCTAAATAAGTATCTCTATAAAGTACTGACAGTTCCTAAATATATTGCAACTCAAACTAATACGCACACTATACTGTGTTCCAATACAAATATTCCTAATACAGTTACAAGAGGCTGTTTCAAGTCATGCCTAATACTATTTCAAAAATTGAGTTTTATACAATTTCAATGACCGTTTTTAAATATATCACCAATACAAATAAATGCAATTCCAAAATTCATGGTTGAATATTACAAAATCTATTCCAAAATATTAGGAATTAAAATACATAATTGTTCCAAACATTATCCAATGTGCTTGAATAAAAATAAATAAATTGTCATATTCAAATACACTATTAGAAATGATCAACAATAATGTATTATAATATCCATTTCAATTGGAACGGTTCTTTACCAACTGTCCCTAAATTTTAGGAACGTTGTTTATAATGACAGAATGTAAACCGTTCTAAATTCCGGTTCGAATTAATTTCCTAAATTTCAAACCGGCCCAGATTTAAAAAAAATAATTCCTAAACCAGACCCAATCCTGTATTTTTTTGTAGCGGTTGTCTTTGCAAGAAAAAAATTGATCGAAAAACGTCATATATGACAAAGTGCAAATTTCAAAAAGTTGAGATGGTAAGTTGACACAAAAAAAAAATATTTTAATAACAAAGTATAAAAACAACCATAACTCAAATGACAAAATATAATTTATCCTAATTAGTATCATTGCTTATACGTTGAACTATTTGTGGTTTTTGAACTTTCAAATTCCATGACTCTTTGCCCCTTTTCGTTTACTAGGCAACACTTTCTTTGTAGAAGTGGCAAACTCTAAACAAATATTTTTGTTTAGGAGTCAAGGATAGATGTTCAATACTTTAAATACCCCACAAATTTATAAAATAGATTTTACATTCAATTTTATCTCCCATTCACTATTTTATGTAAGTAGGACATCCTCATATCTCATGGTATTTTATAAGAGCAATTTGATCATATTATATCCAATTTAATATCTTTGGTACCGATTTTTTAATCGACTTTAGTAGATCTTACTAAAACGAATGAGGAAATATTAATGAACTTTATCAAGAATCCAATTTTGACCTACAATATTTAATTCCTTCATTTGATTATTTTTTATTATTAAGATATATCAAGTTGTAATTTTAAAATTATCACTAAAATAATATATTAAATGACAATAATTGTATCAGTGAGAAAAATTATGCATATAATTATCACTAAATACAATTAATGAAATATGTATAGTGATAACTATTATTTATTATCATCAAATCATCATCATATATGAGTCAATAATTATATTTATTGACAATTCTAAGAATATTTTTACCTATTAAAAATGAAAGGTCAATTTTATATAAAAGTTTCTTTCATAACCAAATATATGATAAAAAAAAATTTAATTTTTATATATACATAGAATGAGTTGTATGCTATTAATATAGATAGTGAATTCTTGATCTCTTTGTTAAATTAGAAATTTTAAATTTGTATTGATGTCATCATTCCGTTGATTCTTGAGGTACTGGCAAGTTAGTGTATCTTAATTGACATAAATAAATAATCAAATTGGAAGGTTGAAAAGCTCAGTATCATTTTATAATATGAATGGGATGTTTTGGTAATTTTTAAATTTTTTAATTGTATTGAAATTTGTATTACAATAATTTCTTTAATCCCTTAATCCAATACAACAAGTTATACAAAATAGTTGAAGGAGATGAATGTTACATAAATATATAAATAAAAGAGTATCTCTTATTTAGATCTTTAAAGAAAAATTATTAAAATAAATTTCTATATTTAAAACATCAATCAACATAGTTTCTAATTGTTTTACTCCATTATTAGTTTTTTCATTTATTAGTGCTCAATTTCAAAGTTAGTATATATTGATAGGTACATAATTAAATATTTAAACAATTTGAACTTCATATGAAAATTTTAAAAAATCTATTTCAGATTAATTAATATGAAATGACGGTATTATAAAATAATAAATGTAGCCAATGTTGTTGATTGCAGCTCTAATTAGTTAAATATATGGCATGGTAAATTTGACATTTTGATGTACATATACAACCTTATCACAAAATTTTAATATTTACATGGCATTGTTGATCCATACTCATCATGATTGCAACTTTAATATTTTTCCTTGTAGTGAAGTTTATGTCTCAGACCTCCCAATAATTTTTATTTTTTGGCTTGCCATTAATTCTTGTTTTGATTATTTTATATACTTGACGGCAGAACTATCTTTATTCAATTCCTTCGAATATTTTTAAGAATTTTATATTTAACTATCAAAGGTGATACTGGTGTATCATACTTATTGAAGATAAAATTCTAAATAACCCTCTTAGTAAGTCAAAATAACACCTAGATCTAGGATTTGAGTCCTGGGCTCCCGGTCGGGTCGCTTGATCACACCCGCCCGACCTGTATGGCAACCTGCTCCAAGGATCAGAGATCCTAACCATATAGTGTTTGACAACTTAAAACTTGAGATGACACCATGTGGACCAAATATGTACGGACATATATAGTCCTATAAATACCCTCATTCCATTGTATTTATGGTATGATACATTTATTACTCGCTATCTCATTTACTATTTGAGATTGCTATTTACCATCACGAAGATGACTTAGACATTGGAGGATTATCGTTGGGGATCCAAGCTAACCTAACATACATTTCTTTTCTCAGAGACCACCAAACATTTGAGGTAATCATATAGGATAATGGACCACCAAAAAACATGTCGCAAAATTCATCATAAAAAAATGATGAATATTTGTGATGGTACGTGTGTCACCAAATACATTACAAATTCGTTGTAGCATCGCGAAGAATGTCGCAAATTAATTTCTTTCAAGATTCTTGATGGCTTTGTCAGCATGTCCGTGTGATTGCTAATTCACGACGGATTTTGGATGCATTGGGATGTATTTGGGATGGATATCTTGGAGACGTGGGTTTCGTGATAAAACTGTTACAAAATTCCTCCCAAATTGACATGGATTTGGGATAATTGTAGCTATGTTCCAAGTTTTCATGCATTCTGGAAAGCATTTGCGCGGACTCAGTGCATATCTTGGAGGGGCGAAAATCAGTGGTAAAGTCGTTGAGGAATGCATTCGGATTTACGATGACTTGGTGACAACGGATGTTCCCACTGACTGATAAATTTGCCTTGAGAATTTAAGTGAACCCAAAAGTTGGGAAAAATAAAATAATTAAATAAAAGAAAAAATTGCATAATATCCCCTGTGTTATGTTAAAATTTTTACACAAAATTTACCTGTATTAGATAAATAGCCATAAAAGACCCTGTGAATTTTGAAACCCTGCAAAAAAAGGGCCCCCTTCGTCCAAAATTGACAGAAGGTGTTGTAGACAGGGTAAAAATGAGTGTAGGGGCCTTTTTTTTTCTTTAACCTTATTTCAGCTTTCTTGGTAGTGCAATGCTCCAAAAATACCCTCCTCCTCCACTTCATATAAAACTTAAGATCCTCCTACAAACATACTACACAAAACTAGGGTTGGGCAGGATGCAATCACTAGAGCATGCACAAGACTGGATTTCGCTCGTGTGTGTGTTATGCTTGATGTTACTACGAAATTACCAAAGCATCTTGTTGTCATGTCTCCGATGGGGGGGGGGGGGGAAGTCGCATGTAAAGTTGATGTAGAATATGAGTGGCTCCCTCCAAAATGCACCACTTGTAATATCCTAATTTAAATGTTGATTTTGAACTTAAATCTGGCCTAATTCATTTTGATCCGGGTCGAATTGTTCGATCTCGAGTGACGATCTCACTGTAGACGGATTAACTCTTCCGAACCAGATTTTGGGTCCCCTGAGAATAAAACACGAACCGTGAGCTCGTCGGGCACGTCCCCAACAATGACCCTTCGACGCTCAAGTTAGGTTGATCGAGAAAAATATATGCGATCTAGGAATTCGGTCTCAATTAATGCATAACAGTTACCTCATATGGTGCGTCGGGGTCTATTTATAGAACACAGTTGTACGTCAAGTACTGGGCCACGTGGCCTTATCTCGTCGGCGCGTGTTCTGATCGAACGGTTATCGTTACCCGGGTCTTCGGTCAGTCTGTGCGATCCAGGTCGGGTCAACTGCGACCCACCTGCTACAAAATACGCGGATCCTGATCACGAAATGACTATAATGCCCTTAATAAGGGGCGCTTTGGTCCTTTTGTAGGTGTGATATGTGGATACTCATCATTACTCCCTCACTTTCTCAAAGTGCATGCTCGTGCCTTTGAGGAAGTCGAACCGTCGCTGCAGACACGTGTCCACGTCTCATCGGTTTGTTCTGCGGCTTGTATCCCGAGGGTGTTCTGCCTATAAATACTTCAAGCATTCAAAACGTTTCGCCTGCCCCACATACTGACTTTCTGCGACCGCTCTTGCCCGAAGTTCGAATTCGATCTGCAGCTTCCAGAGCCATCCAGTTCTAAGGTACGATGTCTTCCAGCTCTAACTCGAACTCTAAGTCGCGTCCTGGTTTGGGGTCCGCTGCCATTCCCTCTGAGTCTGCGCCTGAGTCCGTGTCTAGGTCCGAGTCTGGGTCTGCATCTAAGTCTGTGTCAGGGTCTGCTCACGGGTCTTTCTCTACTTCTCCGAAAAGAAACAAGCAGTTTCCTATTTCAAAGCTTCATGATAAGCAAGCTGGCCCATCGGTTCTTGTTAGGTTCCAGGATAGGCTCGCCAAAAACCCTTGGGAAGCCGTGGTTAGTAAGGTAAAGACATCGGTTCTTAGGATTAAAGAGAAATACCACATTCCGTCCGATTACGACATCATCATTCCTGCCACCTTCGATCGCATGCACCGTCCCCCCGAGGGTTTTAGTGTTTTTTCTATCAAATATCTTGACGCCGGACTACGGTTCCCTTTGGCCCCTCCTGTGGCCGCGATTTTGAATAAGCTGGGGTTATGCCCTATGCAACTTTCCCCTAATTCTATTACCCATATCATCCTTTTTGTTGTAATAATGCAATTCGTAGGTTTTGAACCCAATTTTGACAATTTTTGGAGTCTGTATACTTTCACCACTTCCAAACGGTCTGGGAGTAGAGGTTTCTTCTACCTTTCGGCCAAGCCCGAGTGTGGGTATCTGAGCGCCCTGAAGTCGAATGTAGGGGTCTGGTTAGATCGCTATATTTTCATTCGATCTCCTAGAGGTGTCTGGCCCTTTAAGAACGAGTGGACCAAGTATAAACCCCTTCCGAAAACCAGTGGAGGGGGGCTAGAAGGTGACCAAATAAAGAGTCTAACGTCTTATAAGTATGATCCCAAGAAGCTTCTCTCTGAGAAAGTTTTACAACTTTCTGGGCTTTCTCCTGCGTCCTTCCACATTGAAGAGTCCTTAGGTGATTTTCTCTTCTCTCGCTGTTCTGATCGCCCTGTTTTACCACGCTTACGTGTCTGTTCGTCTTGCAGATAGCATCATCATGAGTTCGCGCAATGCTCTACGGATGCAGGCGGCTGCGAACAAAGTGGATAAGGCAAAGGCCAAGGGGAAGCAGGTCGCCTCTGCTAAGGATCAAACTGCTAAGGGTCTTCTTCCCCCTAAGGATCTTCCTCCAGCGCCCATTCCGTCACAAGTCCGTGTGTCGCCAGGTCCTACTGACCGCCAGCCCATCCTTGTCGACAGTGAAGGGACCCCATCTCTACCTTTTCTCGGATATAACTCCAGCGACCTGGAGTTGAACCTGGATACTATCAGCGGTGACCAAGGGGGGAGTCCGAGAAGCCGGACAGGGCTGGTTGGGAGAAGCCGAAAAAAAAGAAACGGTCTTCGCTAAAACATGGGCATGCGGAAGATTCGAAGGGGAAGGAGTCGGCGGGTCCTTCTGATCCTCCAAAATCTCCGTCCCCACGGCCTAAGAGTTTGAGCAGGATGGCTCGGGAAGCTGCGGACAAGTTCAGCCAAGAAGACGAGTGAGACAGGTTCTTGAAGCTAGAGCAGCTTGCTTTGCATTGGGAGGAGGCCCGGGGGTTTGCAGCGGGCTCTCAGTCACAGCCTGACGCAACCTAGGGGAAGCCTTCGAGGTGGGATGGCTCCTCTAGCACGGTGCTTTTTGCTGAAGCCGAGGGGGAGCCTTTTGACGTGTATAATTCGTTGACCTCACTTCGCGATCAAGGCTCCCTGGTAATGACCAATCCTATTCGGATCGAGCAATTTGGAGCCCACGCCATGCTACAGGTAAATTTTTATCCCCGGGCTGCCCCTATCTATTCGAACTCATATAACAATGGTCTTGCAGGGTCTAACATTCATCCGGAGCTTGTCATTGAAATGCACGTCTTATTGCAAGAACTACATCAAGTCCGATAAGAAGGTGCAAGAGCTTCAAGCCCGGGTGGTGGATCTGGACAACCAGGTGTTGAAGCATGCGGATGAACTGTTGTCCTATGCTGAGCAGATCAAATGCTTGTCGGGCGAGCTCGACGTCGCCAGGAAGGAGAGGGAGATCACCATATCTAAAAGGGAAGTCGCCTTGGCTAAAGGCAGGAAAGAAGGATTCGATACTGGCCGGGAGGCTGGACTGGCAGAAGGCCATACACGGGGTTTTGAAGAAGGCCAGTCCGGTCGCATCTCTCTGGAGGAGCACCGAAAACTCCTGGCTGATTCTCGAATGGCTGTTGTCCGTGATTTCTTGAAGACGGACACTTTTACGACTGCCTTGGAACTCAAATCTACTGACTCGTTTGCCAGAGGTTATAAGACCTGCGAGTACCAAATCGAAAAACTCGGCGGGTTCCAAGAGTCTTTTGATCGCAGCCGATTGGATATCACTCTTGATGGCGATCTTCAACCCTATCCTCCCGACCCCGAACTGAAGGATGACGAATTCATGGTCTTACGCGCGGAAATGGAAGCCGAGGCTGAGGGCAAAGATGACGACGAAGCTGCTTAAACTCCTCCATTCTTTTTGACAGAATTTTTTGGTCTTTTTTTTATGACCCCTTCTTCCCCTCGATATATCAGGAACGCTAACTTGTACATTTTAGGGGAACTGATCCGTGGGGCATAGCGAACCTGTAAATGTTCATTCATTAATGAAATTGCTCTTTCGATTTGATGTGCTTTGCTTCCTCTTCTCTTTGTCTGTATGGTCATTCCGTTCGTATACGAGAACGTCCTTTGCCAAATTGATTTCGATCGTCTGGTCATCGTAACTAGGTTATGCCTTTGAATACGTTGCGTATTGTATCCTCTTGCTTACTTGTTTCGCGTCCTTTTTCGACATGCCTTATTGTCCCGAGCGCGTCTTTCTCAGATCGCATGTTATTTGAATGCGTCTTTTTTAGTTCGCATATTGGACGCGTCTGTTTCAGTTCGCGCTTTGTTTGACTGCGTTTTTTTCAGTTCGCATTTTGGACGCGTCTTTTTCAGTTCGCGCTTTGTTTGACTGCGTCTTTTTCAGTTCGCATTTTGGACGCGTCTTTTTCAGTCGCGCTTTGTTTGAATGCGTCTTTTTCAGTTCGCATTTTGGACGCGTCTTTTTCAGTTCGCGCTTTGTTTGAATGCGTCTTTTTCAGTTCGCATTTTGGACGCGTCTTTTTCAGTTCACGTTTTTGTTTCGACAGATTTGCATAGTTGCGATTAGAGAAAAGATGAACACATGCAGATGAGCATGAAAGGGGATAAAAAAGGTGTACATAGTTTTATAAACCAAGTTAAATGAATTTACACCCACAGATGTTTAATAATAACAATGTTCAACGTGGACACAATCTTCCTAATCTTAAAATATACAATTTGGTAATCTGCTAGAAGTCTTCGTTGACGGTCTTTCACAGGCTCCTTGCTCGATCCGTCGGTTGATGGCCTTTCGCAGGCTCCTTGGTGTGCGATCCAACCAAGTCAGCAAGGACAATCCCAAGGTATTCATGTCCAAACCCCCCTTCCCAGAGAGATTCGCCAAGTCCAAAGAGGAGGAAGAGGAAAAGGAGATTCTTGAAACTTCACTCAAAGTTGAGGTAAATATTCCCATACTCAATGCAATTAAACAAATACCTCGCTATGCAAAATATTTTCAAAGAATTGTGCACCAACAAATCCAAATTGAGAGATAATGAAAGGGTAAGTTAGGGAGAAAATGTATCTACCATTTTTCAAAAAAAACTACCTCCTAAACGCAATGATCCAGGTATGTTTTCTATCCCTTGCAAAATTGGAAATATTGGAATAGAAAAGGCAATGTGTGATTTGGGTGCTTCAATCAATATTATGCCTCTTACCATTTATGAATCTTTGAATGTTGGCCCATTGAAAAAAAACGGGGGTTGCTCTTCAACTTGCCAATCATTCCGTAGTTTACACCAAAGGAGTTCTTGAGGATGTACTTGTGCAAGTTAATGAATTGGTTTTTCCTACTGATTTTTATGTGCTTGATATGAGGGGGGATATTTCTCCCAATTCTACATCCATCCTGCTAGGAAGACCATTCCTTAAAACCTCAAAAATCAAAATTGATGTTGATGCCAGAATTCTCTATATGAAATTTGATAATGAGGTTATGAGTTTTAGAATTGGTGGTGCCATGAAATATTCTAATGATGTGCATTCTAATTTTTTCATTGATTTTATTGATCCTTTGGTGCAAAAAAATATTATGTTCGATGGTGGAGGAGCATTCAAGACAACAATTACCAAAAGATCGAGTCCAAGAACTTACAAGAATAAAGTATTTCATGACAAAATAAGTTTAAGAAAGAAGTCATACATGGACCGCCAAGTTCTCCTAAATCTACACCATCACCGGGTGCATTACATAGAAGAAGTGGATTTAGAGTGTCCATCTCATATGAGTTGAGGCACAACAACATCTAGCCAAAGACGCTAAAGAAAGACGCTTCTTGGGAGACAACCCATGTTCTTTTCTTTTTCTCAATTATTATTATTATTATTATTATTATTATTATTATTATTATTTTCTTCTCTCTCATCTAACTTCTTGTGAATATTGTGATACCACTACAATCGATTTTTGCAGGTCAAAAGGTATGAGCATCCACTAATTGAATTTTATTTATTTATTTTGCTAATATAAGCGAATTCAATAAATCTTAACTAATGGATTGATCTATTTGTTAGCAGAAATAAATATTAGGTGTACCAAATATAATTTTTTAAATTAAAAAAATTATGTTTAATCGTACTAAATATCAGGATAAAACGGTATAATATCCTTAATTTTATGTATGTTGGATCTCAACATCGATCTATTCCATTACTATACACCAAGTCCAATTTCCTTTTATTCCATTAATTTCATAAATAATTTTGATTAACCATAATTTTGTTTATATATATATATATGTCAAGCAATTAATATTTTCAAAAATCGAATTCGACCGACCGGAACTGATCATGCAGTTGATCTAGTTCTACTACAAATACCGAAATCAATCAAACTCGGTGCAAATTGGTCAAACCAGCAAATACCTGACAAAATCGATACTGGTCAAAATCGTTTTATGATTTTTCTAAAAAATAAAAAAGAGAAAAGAAGGTTAACAAACTGGTGCGAGATCGAAAAGAGGCTGAGGTATTCACCAGACCTTAGCCTATTTCTACAATTGAGTCTCAAAGTCACAATCCTTCTATAATTTCAGATATTGTATCTTCCAATGGGTTAAAAGTTTATATCATTTGGATCGAAACCCGTCGACAGTGGCTAAGATTATTCTAGATAAAATTAGATTACGTATACTTAGTGCAAAGTTGCCAAATAAAATTAGTATGATAACTTTGTACAGATTATGGCAAATTCCATGACACACAACATCAGCCATATGTCTGTACATTACAATTTTTTTAATACAATTTACCTTTACCGAAAAAATAAAATTTTGCTCTTCAATTGAGAGCAAAAAGATTCTATTTTCTTCTCTCTCCTCTCCCTACCCCTACTCTTTCTCTCTGTTTCTCTTTTCGTTTGCTTTCTTTTCTTAAGTTGATGTGTGTATGTATCTATATTTTATAATTTAAAAAAAAAAAAATCTCCCCAACAAAGCTCCACTTTAACACAACAAATTTTATTTTTTATTTGCCTGAATCTCTAATTAAATACAAAATATTATATAAATTATCCGTAAAATTATATAAAATCACTCTGTATTTTAAAAATTGAGAAAACACTCTTTTCTAATTTGAAAATAAGCAAAACACCCCTGGTGTTTAAATAAATTCAGTTTAATCGTCATCTCCGTTAAATATGATTAATGGTGTTAACTTTTTAATAAAAAGATAATTATACCCTTACATATATTACATATTTTTTTTAATGACCGTTGGATCCTTATTGATTAGACGAGGGCCATTGGATTTAATCATTTAATTTTAATTTTAATTATTAAATTTAAATCTATAAAAAAGACAAAAATTCAAGGCTTTAGATTTATTAATCTTAAATATATATTATAAAAAAATAAAATTATTATTTTAAAAAAATAATTAAATATGATTAACTCCCCCTCCCCTCTGCACTGTCCACAACCCCCTCTCTAACAGCACCTCCGACGACGGTGTTGTTTTAATTATTTTTTATTCTTTTCAATTTTAAATTTTAAAATGAAAAACTTTGAATAAAAAAGTAATGCATAATTTTTATAATGTAATAATTTTAAATATAATTTATTTAATATTTTTAATAATATAATATCTAAGTTAGTTAATAATGGTATTATAATTAATTAATATCCATATTTGTTAAGATTTTTAAAATTTAGTATTGTGATTTTAATTTAATCTTTTATTTTTTTCATATTTTTAGATAAATATATAATTTTTTTTAATTTTTTAGAGAGATAAAAATAAAAAAAGAAGTGCAACCTGTTCATCAATTCCTAACGATAGAATTTTTGTTGTAGGGTTTAACAAAACATGAGGGTTTTTTTTTTCTTTTTGCCTATTTTCAAATTATAGGATTTTTTTTTTAGTTAATTTAGAAAAATATAGAGGGTAAAAAAAAATTAGCATAAATTATCGCACCAAATATCTATATTTTGATACTAATAAATAATAATTGTGTATAGAAATTCGTAGATGTTACGTACATGGTATCTAACTTGAGGATTTTTGTAGCATATTTGTATAGCTTGTATGTATGCTTGCTATTTTGTTCTAATTGTATAAAAATTATAAAATTTCAAGTTTGATTTTATGTTTTTCTTGTTTTGGTTTAATCAATTGATATATAATAGGGTTCGAATTAATCATTTTTTTTTAATATAATCCAATCGATGAAACTAAGGTCCTCATGATAACTTAGCCGATTGGATCGTCATCCTATTTTTAAAAGATTGCATACAAATTCAAACTCTCGTCACATTAAATTATCCACACACTCGCCATTTCCTGCAAACTCTGCAACCTCAACCCATCGTGCATGGATCAGCTGAAGCCAAGTCCTGCCAATTCCAGCCCACTGACGCCCCTCCATTTCCTGGAGAGAGCTGCCACTGTTTATGCCGACTGCCCTTCCATCATTTACAACTCCACAACCTACACATGGGCCAACACCTATCAGAGGTGCTTGAAAATGGCGTCTTCCATTTCATCTTTAGGCATCAGACGGGGCGACGTTGTTTCTGTGGTTGCCCCCAACATCCCCGCCATGTACGAGCTCCATTTCGCTATCCCCATGGCCGGCGCCGTGCTCAACACCGTCAACCTCCGCCTCGATTCCCGCACGATCTCTGTCATCTTCCGGCATGCCCAGTCAAAGCTTGTTTTCGTCGATTACCAGTCGGAATCTGTAGTACTCGAAGCTCTGTCTTTGTTCCCACCTAATTGTGAGAGGCCTTTGATTGTCCTTATGGCAGATGATGGTGAATATGGAATCCGGTCATCGAAAAGCCATCTGCATGGGAACTACGAGGAGATGATTTTGAATGGTGATCCGGATTTTGATTGGGTTCGCCCGGAGAGTGAATTTGATCCTTTAACTTTGAATTACACCTCCGGCACCACCTCGTCGCCCAAAGGCGTCGTTCACAGCCATCGTGGAATCTTCATCGGTGCCGTGGATTCGTTGATCGAATGGTCAGTCCCGAAAGAGCCCGTTTACTTGTGGACTCTGCCGATGTTCCACGTCAATGGGTGGAGCTACACCTGGGGCATGGCGGCCTCCGGCGGAACCAACGTTTGCCTCCGCAAATTCGACGCTGCTGCAATCTATGCCGCCATCCACAAATACAATGTAACCCACATGTGCGGGGCGCCGGTGGTGCTCAACATGCTGTCGAATGTCCCCCACGGAAAGCCCCTAGAAAAGCCCGTCTATATTTTGACAGGAGGAGCGCCTCCACCTGCGGCGGTGCTGCTCCGAATCGAATCGCTCGGGTTCGTCATCACTCACGGATACGGGATGACAGAGACGGCAGGGCTGGTGGTTTGCTGCACTTGGAAGAAGAAATGGAACAAATTTCCGGCGGCTGAGAAGGCCAGAATCAAAGCTCGACAGGGAGTCAGAACTCCGGGAATGGCGGCAGTTGATGTGATAGATCCTGAATCAGGGAAAAGCGTGGCACGAGATGGAAAAACTTTAGGCGAAATTGTACTGAGAGGAAGCTGTATAACGCTCGGATACCTGAAAAACCCGGAGGCCAACGCGAAAGCCATGAGAAATGGCTGGTTTTACACCGGTGACGTCGGGGTGATACACCCCGACGGGTACCTGGAAATCAAGGATCGATCCAAGGACGTCATCATCAGCGGCGGAGAGAACCTGAGCAGTGTGGATGTGGAATCGGTTCTGTACAGGCACCCGTCTGTGAACGAGGCGGCGGTGGTGGCTCGACCGGACGAATTCTGGGGCGAAACCCCGTGTGCCTTCCTCAGCTTGAAGGAAGGGGTCACCAAGAAGCCAACGGAGGAGGAGGTGGTGGCGTTTTGCCGGTCAAACCTGCCGCACTACATGGTGCCGAAGACGGTGGTGTTCAAGGAGGAGCTGCCGAAAACTTCCACCGGAAAAATACAGAAATTTGTTCTCAGAGAGCTGGCCAAAGCAATGGGATCCATCACGAGGAGCAGGATATAGAGAGTCAACGCAGCTGAGTGTGTGTGGATTATAATTTCTAGTACAAATCCAAAAAATGCTGGAATTACTTGTGTTATTAATGTCGACACTAAAATAAAGACGTGTTTCTTAAGTAATAGTTCCACCAACTTCTAATTTACCTGCTTTTTTAATTATCTTTTCCTGGGAAATTGTAGGGGACTGCAAAAAAGTTGTATTGGATTGAATTTTTTATTTTAAGTTATGTTATTATTTTTATTTCATTAAATATATGTATACTTATTTGCATCAAATTATTTGTTTGTTTTATTTAAACAAAAAAAAAAAAAAACAAGTTTCTACTTATAATATTGATATGAGCATAAAGTACTATAACAAATTTCAAATTTAGAAAGAAAAAAACTCGTTACTGGACGTTACATTACCAATTTTATGTTGGAAAGACCGACGTTAGAAGTTCGTCTAACGAATTTAACTTTTCATCACAAATATATTTCATAACAAAACAGATTCCTCAAAATAGTATTAATTCTAGTAACAAATTTGTCCTCAATGAAGCTTATGCCGTCGTTACAATAGGAATCTACTTATTACCAAAGAAATGTAATAGTATTTTTGTTATGAACAGTCATTATGACAACTTAATGTCCTTTACTAGAACTCAAAACCTATATTTTAAATTTATTTTATAATAATAAATTCATCATAGTTATCGTGAGAAATTCGATTCCTCACTAATAGAAGTTTTTAGTGATCTTTTTTTATTTGTTGAAAAATGGTGATAAACCTAATTTTGAAAAATTCTTAAATGAACAGTAAATTTTGAAAAAATGCATAATTTGGTAGAATTTTGGTATGTAACATGAAATGATGTCAAAATTCTTATGTTTCAGAACCTACTCTTGTAACATGAAAAGTGATGTTGTAGGGTAGTTATCCCTAAACCAAGGCAGGATTTTCAGCCTGTGCCTGTAGACCCGAAATGATAAACCAACATGAGATCAAATTCCAGATATGCAAAAATATATCTAACAATAAAATGTTATAATTGAATTGACTGTTTTTTATTTATCAATTTTTATCAAAATAATATTATAATGATGGATGTAGTAAGAGTACATCAAAAGGCATTAGTATTTTGTTGTGCTTATTAACTTACATTGAATGGTGTTTCAATGTTAAAGCAAAATGCTTGTAGATTGGAAGTTTAAAGTCATGGAGTTGGACTGTGTATAGGTTTGACAGCAATGAAATTAATTTCTAAGTGGTGGTCTGAAACGTTACAGGTCGAGGACCTCGAGTGGTGCATTGAGAGTCCTATAGTGACTAGCAACCGTGTTTCATCGGTAGGAGATACACGTCGGCTGTCCAATTTTATTTGGTTGGTTGGCAAGGTAGTCGAGTGACTAAACTGACTCGCAGGAATCGTTATATAGAAGCCTTGAGGGCTTGGTCAATATGACTGGAATTCCCAATTTCGGTAATACGGGATTAGTCCTCGAACTTGAGGAATCGTGCAGTCACTTGAATAAAAAGATTGTATTTTGGATATGACCAATGGTGATTGTGTTATTAGATATGGTCATCATAAGTATTGTCCAGTGGAGACGAAGTATGTAGCGAGGACAATGAACTGTTAGATGGAATCTGCCCCCTGTTAGCACTCTGATAGCAGTATTTCTTATACGCTCTGAGACCCATTTAAGCCCTTAGAATCTGTTGTCATAGTGATTGAATGAATGTAATAGAATTTCTTGTATCAATCAGTTGGGTAATCAACTCGGAAGTAGCTGTAACCATCTACCGCGTGGGTCGTCATCAGTTGGGGCACGTAAGTGTAAGACGGTAAGTATTTTAACCCATATTAGTAATTTTATTTAAATTTTTATATTTCTAATCATTTTTTAAAATAATTTTTGAACAGGAGATACGACTCGAACGCCCTGTCACTCAAATGGAGGTGTTCCAGAAGATCTACAAGAAGAAGGAGGACGGCAAGTGGAGCGTCCCGAAAGGTGGAGGATGTCGTAGTAAGTAATTAAAGTAATTGACGTAATTTATTATTTTAATTTTAAATTATTGTTTTAATCTAATTATTTAACATGTTCGCAAGAGATGTTCTTAAGGATGATAAAGGAACGCCAGAGACAGCACAACAGCAATAAAGAGCCTTCATTATCGTCTCAACACTCCACGGCCCCGAATGAGTAGCAAGTCCGGATATCAGTAGCGGGCAGCCGGTAGAGCGGCCGAGTATTCGGTCTCGACTCCAAGGCCCAGCAGTTGCTAGACCATCACAGGCCAGTAATCCGACTGCTCCATCGCCCTCGCCACCACAGCTATAGTGCCCCGACCGAGATGGTCGGATATTGGCACTCGAGCGCTATATCAGAAGCATCGATCCCAACTGGCCCGATCATCTAGCACCCGAGCCTCCAATTGATCCCCCAGCACCCAACGGCAACGACGAACACGCAATAGCAGGTTTTAATAATTTCAATTAGGATTTCTTTTGTATTTTATAAAAAATTAATCTTAAAATAATATTTTTATTTTTATAATTAAATTATTATTTTTTTGTTATATTACGTGTTTTTTTTTATCTAAATTCATTTATTTAATTTTATAAAAAATATTAAATAATATTAAATAAATAAATATTAAAATTTATTAAATAAACAATAATTTTTATAAATGTATTTGTAACGGCTTTTGTAATACACCAACAATAGATAAAATCGTCAGACCGTTACAAAGACTGTGCGTAAAACAGTTATCAATTTCGAACTTGGTCGTTCTCAAAACCGTTAATAAAAGTCGTTACAAAAGTAATAACAAATGCAATGGCCAAAATAGATACAATATAATTATTACAAAGAGTATTACAAAAATTGATCCAAATATCGAGAAGAACCGTTACAAAGAATATTACAAAGGCCGTTATAATAACAATTAAATTAAATTCTACCGAGCCGCTATAAAAGCGGTTCCAAATTTATTTTTTTTCATGTCAGTAGATTTGTAACGATCTCCAAAGGCAGGTACAAATACCATTATAAATTGTAACGGCTTTTTATTAAGCCGTTACGAATAGTTTGTAACAGCTCATTTAATTACTATAGGGCTACCCATTACAAAAATTATTACAAATTAATAAAACAGCTGCTCCAAAAGCCGTTCCAATAAAACTGACTTTTTTATATTGAAAAATCGTCGATATCTTATACGAGTCGCTAGTTACTTTGTGGTGGGCCAGCGGCAGGGGAGGGAAAGAACCAAGAAAAATATTAGAAGGGAAAAAATTATATAATTTTTTATGCTTTAAATTATTTTTCTAAAATTAAAATTGAATAAAAATGTTATTGTTATGGTAAAACATACTATGCCTCTATGAACTGTAACACTTACCCCCTAAATTAATAAATATAACACTTACCTTCACAATTAAATTTTTAGACAATATTGTTGTTATATATTATATATATTTAGTTCAAAAATTCTCTTTTAGTAATTTTGTATTTTTAAATTTAATTAATTTTTTTCTTAATTGTAAAAAGTATCTATATTTATAATATAATAAAATATAATTAGTGAATTAAATAGTTGAAATTTTATTTATGTTACAGACTCAAAGTTAACTTATAAATGATTACAATAAATACACACAAAAAAATTCATGAAAAGATTTTATTAATTTGGTGATAAAATTAAGTTATTATCTATTTATTCTTTTAAATAAAAATAAATAATTAAATATCAATCTTTTAACATATTTTCTTTAAAAAAATATGATAAAATGTATTTATTCATTTCTTTTTAAATGTTTAGCTTTTGGTTAAGTATATATATATATTTGTATATTTCTTTTGAAAAGCATATATGAATTGTTGGTTATATTATATTTATTGTGCCTATACTATATATTAATTCATACTCCACTTTTAATATAAATTCTTCACTTTTTAAAAAAATTAATTCAAAAAAATTGGTAATGGTACAATATACAAAACACTAAAATATATTGAAAATAATATAATTGTTCAAGGCATGAGAAGTATTTTTGTCAAACCAAGGGGTAAATATTATATTTGTTAGTTTGGTGGGATAAATGTTACATGACGAATAGTTCAGGGGAGCAAAGTATATTTTACCCTTCTTATTATCAGTTTAAATACATTTACTGATAAGTTTTAATATTAATCTTTTATGTTAAATACATATAATGATAAATTTTAACTTAAATATTATTCATAGTGAATAATATAACTTAAGAAATTTGAGACACTTTTTTGGTATTTGCTATTTGGTAATTAATATATTCTAGAATAAATATACTTATTAAAATATATTTAAACTAAATGATACTTCAAATTTTATTAATAAATATAATAATTACCTAACACCAAATTACAAGTTCCCATTTTTCTTTTTCTCATTTATTTTTGTAATAAAGTATAATAAATGCCAGAATTGACTATTAGTGTCATCTTCTACCACATTTATTATTAAATTTGATAAAAAAAAAAAAAACATTCGTCTTTGCATAATTAGTATATGTAATGGACTCTCCGTTTCTTATTAACGGAACGAAAGGTTTTTTGTAGGGTTTACAATAAGATATGGATTTTTTTTGCCTATTTCATAGTAGATGAGAGTTTTCAGCTAATTCTGTATAAGACGGGGGTGTAATGTAATTTACCCATTTTTAAATATAACTACTATACCCCTAATTAGAGAACTTTAATTATTTTTTTTTCTAGAAAAGTGATTTCGAATCATTTTAACACCACAATACTATGTTCTTTATTATGTTGATAACAACTTAAGCTCATTTCTTTTTTCTAAAAAAATTATAATGTATTGATTTGTATACTTTATACTTGATATCCAAAATTATGCAAATTCCAACAGGAAGCCCAACACAAAAGGAGGCCCAATGAGTAAGAGAGTCTCTAGAGCCGAAGGGCAAAGCAGGTTCAAGCCTTGGAGAGGATCCAATACATCAAGAAGCTTAGCCCCGTGGTTTGGAGCTTGTCCTGACGCACGGTTTAGCCCCTATAGTGGTTGAGGTGGACGCTACTGTAGTTCTTCAATTTTTACAGTCACGAGCATTTGGGATGTGGGAGGTGCAGCATCTGATCGTGCGCATTGTGCAGCTCCAACATGAATTAGGATCGAACGTTCGACATATTTTTCGAGAGGGTAATGAAGCGGCTGATCATCTTGTGAAGGACGTCGCTTCCCAACAATTGACTCGAGTTATGTATCAGGAGGACATTACAGGAATACTACGAGGTATTATCCGACTTGATAAACTAGGCACTCCCTACCTTTGCTGGTGAACTTGTGTGATACTTTGGGATTTTCTTCTAGTCGAGCATTGGGGGAGAGATTGGCAGGGAGCACCACACAGCAAGTCCGACCACCGAATAGAAAGGATGGTCACGACTACAGGTAAAGTTCTTTTTATTTTCTAGGTTCAAATAAACCTTGTGTTTTAGAATTACTAATTGATGTTGCAAATTGATTAAAAAGTCTGACTGTAAAGGAGTAAGTACTCTTTGTTTACTGTTTTTCAATTGTACACAATAATTTTTTCTGAGTTAATAAAACAGGTAGGGGTCCGCCAAACCCCCCGCCTAGACACAGGCAACTTTTGAAAAACAAAAAAAACAAAACAATGCTCAGAAAGGCCCAAGCGGCAACAGCATTAGTACAGACCTCCACTCAAAAATCCCAATCGCGAATCTAGGGTTCCACCACCGTCCAAAAATGTTCGGAGCTCAACCCTGCTCAGCTGCACTCACCACCCTTCCTCCATCCCTGCCTTCGGTGCACCTTCAACTCCAGCATTCGGCAGCTCACTTTTTTCGACACCGAATTCGCAACCATCCCAACCCCAACAGCAGCAGCTAACCCCGTCATTGTTTCAGACACCTCAACCTCAACAACAACAAAGTCCGTTCGATTTTACAACGTTATTCATTGCAGCATCGCAAGCGCAACCAACTCTATTTAACAATGCGCTGCCGACGACGAATTTTGTGAACTCGCAGTTGACTACTCAGATGTCGTGAGTTGCTCCACTCCCATTTTCCCTGGCGGATCGTGATATTCGAGCGATTGTAGATGCGTACAAGGACGAGCCTAGGAACCCTAAATATGCATTCAAGCATCTGTGGTTTAGTGTCACCTCAATACAGGATAAAGCCTGCCGGTGTATCTGATATTATGTGGGCAGAGGCAATAGCAAAGCTAGAAGGCATGGAGAGTTCCAAACGAGGGCGTTTGTGGCCTCATCTTATGAAGGGATTTAAAGATCTTTCCCAGTGTCTCAAGGGAAGCTTAATGAATCGCGTACTAGCCTGCTAAGCAAAAAGAATTAAGATACTATAACACAATCACCACTTAAGCTCCACAATGAAGTCATACTCTCAGATTCTGAGAGACTGAAGATGGCACAGAGCAATGTAAAGATACTCCACAAAGGCATTCTCAAGCTGACACCCTTCCCTGGATCCAAAGGATGCAACAGAAAGAGCAAGGACTTGAAAGACGTCTTTTAACGATAATGAGAATAATAGAGGCATTGGAGGGTAAAGGCAGTCGTCTTCCTCTAATGAAAGGAAAGGTAGAATTAGCAGAGAAGTTGGCTGCAATAACCAGACAGTTAAAAGGATCTGGAGCGAAAGTTCTAGACGGGTACAGAATCTGCTCACATTGTCACGCCTTCAAGCAGATGGGCTAAATGGTGGCTCGGTTTATTTGCCAGCATCAACCAAAATTCATGAACAAAGTCTGGCTAACATGCAGGAGGTCTTGCAACGGCAAACAGAGGCTATTGCTAGACTCGAAAATGTGCTGAAGAGAGACATGCGAGATATGGAAATCATAATGGCCGAAGATAGAGAAATGAGTGAAAGCTGGAAAGAGTCACTTGCAAATTGCAATCTCACACAGTCATCTCCCCCTCATCCTTTTCCTTGTATTTTCCCCTCTATCTCTTTGTCGTCTCTTCTTTCCATTATAACTAAATAGGTCGAGAGTATTTGTTGCATGTTGACCAGAAAATTATACATGTCTGTGAACTACATTAAGACAAATTCCATCCTCTCTTCCAAAAACAGCTCAGAAAGGCCCAAGAAAGCTCGTGAGGGGCTATTAGCTAGGGTCGCTCATGCAGCAGCCAAATTTATCCCGGGAGAAAACTTAAAGAACTCAACCAAACAACTCAGAGAAAGGAGCACCTCTGCCACGATAGAAGGCTAAAGCTCTAGAGAGTGTGGCTAGTGCCCTATAATAGCCTCACAAAGAGGGTGGGAGACCATATCCATAGAGGGAATCCTACCTGCTTAGTAGACAAGTTTAAAAGGGCTTATAATTTTCAAACACACGGACCAGAAAGACCCTCGTGGAAGCTGGGTTGTATCTTCTCCAACAAAATCTAAGTCCCAAAGGGAATGGGCTCTCTCAGCCAGCAGTGGACGAGTACGATAAAAATGGTCCCTCTCCCCTCGGTAAAGAGTAACGTTTTTTCTACATTCATACATGTAGCACCCCCTACTGCACTACAAAAATTTATATTTATTCTCTCCGGATGTACTCATATGCACAAGCTCAAAGGAAAATAGCGGAACAGCCAACAATATAAAATTTTAAATACAACTCCGATAAAAAGACTAGTATATTTAATAACTACACAACCAAAAGTTCCGCCTTCAGATGTCATGGCTAACTCACCTAATAAGAATAACGGCACAGCTCAAAGTCTAATGTGGCTAGTCAGTGTGTCCTATCTTTTGAAAAGTACGTGGCAAAGAATGAGCTGCCTACTCAGTAGGTATAGTAAAGCAATTTATATATACGTATATACTTTTCAAGTCAAACATAATACAATCAAATCAATCAACCAATATTCGTCAAATAATACCAGCAGATATAAGAAATCACAAATGCTCATAATCACATATCAGTTTCCGATATAATAGTGATATTTTAGTTTTTTTTCCTTAGGGCCCTGCTTAACTAAATTGGAGTGCATTACTCAATGGCTGTACCGGCTATCATTCTCATCTCAATCACAATATTTCGTCTTTTTTTTTCTTGGTATCACACAACTCGTATCATACCCCATCAACACTGGTACCACATAGCTCGTATGATATCCCCATCACCAATCATATCACACAGTACACAACTCGTGTGATATGTCACATCATCTCCACTGATCAATGACAACACACAGCTCGACATTAATCATGTCGTCATAAACCATTGCAGTATGCCCCCTCCAAGTCACACATCACATTGTTAACTTCAACATTCACTTCTATTTAATAATTATTTTTTTGTTAATAACTTTTTCGTTTGATTTCATTTGCACATCGATTGTATGATCACATTATCATTCTTCTTACATCCATACATTATAACCACGTATAAACACATATTAATAATTTTACGGATATCAAGGTAAACTAAAAAATAGTCCACAATCAAATATATAAACAACTAATATACTATGTCCATTAGATATAAATTCAAGTTCAAGGTTAAATATATAAGCAATTAATATATATATATATATATATAATAATACAAAAATAAATATATCATACATATAATCAATATATATAAATATCATAAAATCTAAATAAAACATTATATAATATTCATACCTTAACTTTTCGAGAATATGTTTAATTTATCAACTAACTCATAAGAATTCATTTAATCAAACCCCTTATATATTTAAAACTATCATTTTTAATAACATCCTTAAATTGAATTATCACGAGAATTTTATTTTCTTTCTAATAGCCATCATATTTCTCAAACACAATTTTCCTAGTATTTCTTAAATATAAGTTTCGAATATTTGTATAAATTTTCTATTAATTTATCGTTACTATATAGATTAAATATCAATACATATAATTACATATTTGGCTAATAGATCCAATGGAATAGAATAAATTAACTATAATAATGACTAATTCTATCAAATCTAATAATTTAATTGCCCAATTATAATATTTTTAAATTAATAGGGATATTTAATTCAACATTAATTTAAATAGTCAAACTTATAAAATATTATGATTAAAAAATACATCGATCAATATAAACTATAGTAATAAACTGATTAATTAAATTATATAATTATATAAATTAATAAAAATTAAAACGAAAATTTCATACCTCAACTTTTCTTCAGCTGTGTATGAGTAAGTGAGTGTGTGTGTGAAAATTGAAATTGTGATTGCGTGTGTGTGAAAATTGAAATTGTGATTGCGTGTGTGTGAATTGAGATTGTAAAGCGGGTAGGGTGGTGGGTGGCAGCACGTGCAGCTGCCCACCTCCTTTTTTATTAGTTAGTTTTTTATTTTATTTAATTTTTTTAATAATTAATGTTATCTTCTTTTTAATTTCTTAATTAATATAATTTGCTCCCAAATATTATGAGCTCCAATTTATTCCGTTCAAATTTTATTATATTTCAATTGCGACATATAATTTATTTACTAATTAACTAAATTTCATAAATATTTACCATTTAATCCAACAATTATGAATTAAAAATTTGTGGATGTTACAATTCCTAATAAAATTTCGCCCCCAAAATTTAACTAACTTACCCGTTCAAAGTCTGGCTTAAGTTGCAAGGTTGCCAACAAACCTGTTACCTGATCAATCTCCAATTTCATAATAGATTTTATCTCCAGTAGCAATGTTCAATTTTTACTCCCCAAATTGACTAATGTACTTGAACTCTTTCTACTCAAAGTATCTACTACCACGTTCGTCTTCTCTATGGAAATCAATAGCGCAATCGTAAACCTTCAATAGTTCTATCCATCTCCTTTATCGCAAATTCAATTCCTTCTGTGTCAAGATATATTTCAAACTTTTATGGTCAGTAAAGATTTGAAATTTTTCTCCGTACAAATATTGTATCCAAATTTTTAATGCATGCACATTTGCAATGACCTCCAGATCATGTATGGGATAATTTAACTTGTGAGTCCTCAACTGGAGAGGTGCATAAGCAATTACCTTTTCGTTATGCATTAACACACATCCCAAACCCTATTGAGAGGCATCTGTATAAATCACATATCCACGGCCACCAAAGGCAAAATCAAAATTGAAGTTTCTTCAACTCATCAAAGCTTTGTTGGCACTATTCAGTCCACTGAAATGCTACTCTCTTCCGCAGTGATTTTGTCACAGGACCAGCAATTATGGAGAATCCCTGAACAAATCTCCTATAATATCCAGCCAGTCCTAAGAAACTTCGAACTTCAGTTGCATTCTTTGGTACTCTCCATTCCATAATAGTTTTCACTTTTGAAGGGTCAAGCATAACCTCATCACCAGATATCACATGCCCAAGAAAAACTACATGATTTACCTAAAATTCACATTTGCTTAATTTAGCATACAACTCCTTCTATTTCAAAATTCGTAATACTATCCTCAAATGTTGCTCATGCTCTTCTATATTCTTCGAGTACACCAAGATGTCATCTAAAAAATATTAACAAACTAATATTGGGTATAGCACCTGCTCCCCAACACTATCCCAAAAGTCGTCTCCCATAAATAGAACAACTTGGAGTGAAAGCTAACCCCCTGCTATAACTCTGTCTAACTCCCCTAGTTGATCTAATAGAATGCATAGTAGATGAACTACGCTCAATCGAACCTCTTTTGAAGCCCATTGATCACCTAAAGCTTGGCCTACTACTTCCTCGAAATTTCCTAACTAACAAAATTTGCTCTCAAATATTATAATAAATTAGAATTTACTCTATTCAAATTTTATTATATTTTAATTATAACATATAATTTATTTACTACTTAACTAAATTTTACAAATATTTATCAATTAATCCCACAATTATAAATTAAAAATTTGTGAATGTTACAATACACACAAAAACACTTTCACTTGTAACACTAGGACACTCAGTTACTACTACCTATTATGCATTTTTTCAATCACATTTATTACTTTTTCCATCATTTATTCACTTGGACATTTGGAACGCTAACGTATTTTTTGTAGGTTCCTTCTTCGGGACTTGTGAAAAGCTAGGTCCAAATATCTCGGAATTAACTTACCCAAACTATTTGTTGATTCATATACTTCACAGTTATTTAAAATATAATTTAAAGCATAAAAATTATTTATCAAATACACGCAAGGATAACGTATCATGATGGCTAGTTAATATAAAAGGAAAAGATAAGTTTGATTAGTAAATAGTAGTTTGTGATATCATTATGCTAGTGTTTTTTAGGGATAATTACATTACCTCTCTTGAGGTTTGGTGCAATTACATGTAGACCCCTGTAATTACACTCATGCATTTTTACGCTTTAATGGATGTGAGAAAGTATAGTTTCACCATTATAACGATATTTTAATTTGAAAAGAAATTGTTTCACCTGAAACAAGTCGGTAAGTCAATCAATAATGAATATAAATTCTTATTCAATTTTTTTTGTTAATATCAACAAGTTTAATAAATTTTGTCTAACAAAAAGGACTTCTTTATTAGACAGAAATAAACCTCAGGTGTGTTAAAAGTAATTTTTCAAACGACATTAAGTATACGTATAATTACACCAAAGTTCAAAGGAGAAAAAAAATAATTATCTCTTTTTTTATTATATCAATAATATACTTAAATTAATATTTTTATTTTTATTATATGCACATAAAGAAGACATACCTATCCGCACAAATTTAATATATAGAGGTCGCGCGTGTAAAATTGATTGGCATTCGCCTGGGAGGTTTACACGAAACACTAATAGCGTGCTTAGTTCTGGAGTCCGATAGCATAACGACGTGTTTGAAAGAATATTCAAACTCTTATCACATTAAGTTATCTACACACACCCATTACCAGCCAACTCTGCGACCTCATCCCCATCTCCCATGGATCAACTGAAGCCAAGTCCTCCCAATTCCAGCCCGTTGACGCCCCTCGGTTTCCTGGAGAGAGCTGCCACTGTGTACGCCGACTGCCCTTCCATCATTTACAAGTCCACCACCTATACATGGGCCGAAACCTATCTCAGGTGCTTGAAAATGGCGTCTTCCATTTCATCTTTGGGCATCAGACGGGGCGATGTTGTTTCTGTGGTTGCCCCCAACATTCCCGCCATGTACGAACTCCATTTCGCCATCCCCATGGCCGGCGCCGTGCTCAACACAGTCAACCTCCGCCTCGATTCCCGCACGATCTCCGTCATCCTTCGCCATGCCCAGTCGAAGCTAGTTTTCGTCGATTATCAGTCGGAATCTGTTATACTTGAAGCTCTATCTTTGTTCCCAGCTAATTCTGAGAGGCCTTTGATTATCCTTATAGTAGATGATGGTGAATCGGGAATCCCGTCATCGAAAAGCGATATGTACGGGAACTACGAGGAGATGATTTTAAATGGCGATGCGAATTTCGATTGGGTTCGGCCCGAGAGTGAATTTGAACCTTTGACTTTGAATTACACCTCCGGCACCACCTCGTCCCCGAAAGGGGTCGTTCATAGCCACCGTGGAACTTTCATCGTTACCTTGGATTCGTTGATCGAATGGTCAGTCCCAAAAGAGCCCGTTTACTTGTGGACTCTGCCGATGTTCCACGCCAACGGGTGGAGCTACACCTGGGGAATGGCGGCCCCGCCCCCGCCGCAATCTACGCCGCCATACGGGAATACAAAGTGACCCACATGTGCGGAGCGCCGGTGGTGCTCAACATGCTGACGAATGTCCCCGATGGAAAGCCCCTGGAAAGGCCGGTCTACATTATGACAGCAGGAGCGCCGCCGCCCGCGGCGGTGCTGTTGCGAACCGAGTCGCTCGGGTTCGTCGTCAGTCACGGATACGGGCTGACAGAGACGGGAGGGCTGGTGGTTTGCTGCACATGGAAGAAGAAATGGAACAAATTTCCGGCGGCAGAGAAGGCCAGAATAAAAGCACGACAGGGAGTCAGAACTCCAGGAATGGCGGAAGTTGATGTGATCGATCCCCAATCAGGGAAGAGTGTGAAACGAGATGGAAAAACTTTAGGTGAAATTGTACTGAGAGGAAGCTGTGTAATGCTTGGATACCTTAAAGACCCGGAGGCCACAGCGAAAGCCATGAAAAACGGCTGGTTTTACACCGGCGACGTCGGGGTGATGCAACCCGACGGGTACCTGGAAATCAAGGACCGATCCAAGGACGTCATCATCAGCGGTGGGGAGAACCTGAGCAGCGTGGAGGTAGAATCGATTCTGTACACCCACCCGGCTGTGAACGAGGCGGCGGTGGTAGCGCGGCCAGACGAATTCTGGGGCGAAACCCCGTGTGCCTTCCTGAGCTTGAAAGAAGGGGTGAAGGAGAAGCCAACGGAGAAGGAGGTGGTGGCGTTTTGCCGGTCAAAACTGCCGCACTACATGGTGCCGAAGACGGTGGTGATCAAGGAGGAGCTGCCGAAAACTTCCACCGGAAAAATACAGAAGTTTGTACTTAGAGAGATGGCCAAAGCAATGGGATCCACCAGAACGAGTCGGATGTAGTGAGTCAGCTCACCTCTGTGTGTCTGTATTCTTGTGTTATTAATAATCGACACCTAAAATCAAATACATGATTTTTACGTTTTCTTTTTTTTTTTTTAATCTGTTTTGGGAAATTCTGTATTTTAACCTTTTTTTGGAATATAAGCATGCTATATACATATTAAATAGGATAATTATACCCCCTCTCCAAAAATTTAATGTAATTGCACGTTGATTCGGGTCGAATTCAGCGATCTCGTGAAACGATCTCAACTCAGACAGCTAACTCTTCCAAGACCAGATTTTGGATTCCCTGAGAATAAAACAAGAACTGTGAGCTCGTCGGGCACGTCTCCGACAATGATCCTTCGACGCTCAAGTTAGGTTGATCGAGAGAAAAGTGAGCTATCTCAAAGTTCGATCACAATAAATGCTGAACAGTTACCTTTATAACGGCGTTTCGGGGTCTATTTATAGAGCGCAGCTGGACACTGTTGACTGGACCACGTGGCCTTATCCTACTGGCTCGCGTCCTGATCGGACGAGATTGGACGATTTCGATTGTCCGGGTCTTCCAGGTGGCTGTTCGAACCGGGTCGAGTCCTCCGCGACCCGCCCATTACAAAAGGCGCGGATCCTGTAGCAAAAGGACCCCAATGCCCTTAATGAAGGGTACTCTTGTCATTTCATAGGGGGTTATTGTGGACACCCATCACACGTAAATTCTTATAATTTGGAAAATTATATTTACAATCTTGAGGTTTGCATTCGTCTGGCAAATAAGTCTCTACGTTAGTCGAAATTTATCGGATTTGTTGATATTAATAAAAGAATTAGAAAAAAATTTATATTTATTGACTTATTAATCACTTATAACAGGTCAAATAAATCTTTTGCTGACCAAATTATCCTCATACATCTTCATACATTAATGCATATGAAGAGATATATATTTACTGTTATAAGGGTAGTTTAGGCCGAAAAAATTTGTTTGACTTACAATAAGTTAATTTTAAGGATAAATATCAATTTTTTCATTCAGTATTTTTTGTTAATATCAACAAATATAGTAAGATTTGACTAACGAGAATGTTAAATTTGAAGTTTGAATTGAATTTTTATTCCAAATTCTATTACATTTTTTATTATATTTAATATATACAAGTTTTGTATATGAAATGATATTTATTTTTTATGTTTAAAAAAAACTTATTCACATAATAAATATATATTAAATAAAATAAAAAATCCCTTACGACAAACTTTTAAGGACTCAAAGACATGGCACATGTTCTATCAATGATTGGATATATTATTTTAAATTATATTATATTTGTTTTTATTTTATTAAAGATGAATTTATATTTATTTTAATATTCAATTTCTCAATTCGGTAATTGCCTTTCTTTTTTGCACTAAATTATTTATGTACATCTATACTATTTATAAAGTTTTGATTGTTAGAATGACTATTTTGGTAGGTACAATATGTGGTCATTATTAAATAGAAAAAAATACAAGTAACCCTCTTGTGATATTGTAAGTAAGTAAATTATCCTTATATGAAATAATGAATAGTGATTTACTTCCTTGTATTTTTTAAAGTACCACAATGTACCCCCTATGATTTTTAAAATGAAGCAATGTACCTCCCTGTATAAGGAAGTAAATTGCTGTATTTTTTTCATAGAGGGGTAATGTGCTCATTTTCAATATTATAGAGGGGTAAATTACTATTCACTCTTAGTAAATATAATAGTTTTAAGTATATTTATTTGTAATATTTATTTATTCATGCATATTTAAAATCATTAAAAATTATTAAGGAAAAATTAATTTTGATAAGTTATGTATTCATATATTTATATTATATATTAAGAGAGAACATATTTTTATCGTCTTCTTTTTTTATTTTTTGTCTATTTTTTTAATATTCAATTTAATTTTTTTTATTCATCTATCTTTTCACTCCTTCACTATATTTTGATTGTTATTTTATTTTTTCTTTTGAAATTTTCATGCATCTTTTTTTTTCATAATTTTATTATAAATTTAATATTAATTAATTATTATATATATTTTTTATTAAATAATTAATCCGCCCCATGCAGTTTTGATGAGCATATAAAAAACATGAGGTATGAGATGAAGTGAAAAAAAATAAAAAAAAATATAATTTTGTGGTGGGAAATGAGAAAGAAAGAGGTTCATGAGAAAAAGAAAATGTGGAATGAGGTGATAGAGAACAAATAAATTATAATTGTGAGTTTATTAAAAATATGAAAGTTTGTGAGAAAAATAAAATATGGTGAAGTTAGGTGAGAGAGAAGCATCGAGTAGTGGATTCAGATGGCAAAAATTGTAATCTTTGAGATTATCGAAAAATATTGGGTACTTAGTTTGATTAATGGTGGCTATGTTGTATCGGACTTAGGCCAATTGCCTTAGTCATGTTATACCACTTTATAAATTATCAGTACTATACCTATACTAATATAAAAAGAAAAACCCCTCCACACTTACAAACAATAGCTAATGACACGGTCACACCAATTTTTTCCGGTAAAGGTAAATTGCATTAAGAAAAAATCATAAATGTACAGTCATATGGCTGAGTCGCACCAATTTTTTGTAAAGTAACAAATTTCTTTCATTATAAAATCACTAACTTATTTAACTTTTCAAAATTTACAGTAATTGATAAGTTAGCATTTTTTTTCTTTATTTATTTTTATTAATATAATGTATTAGTTTATATATTTCACTCTTATATATATATATGTATATACTTCTCATGTTAATTTTGTTCTTTACTTTATGGTGTTAAATATCATGCACTTTAATTTTACAAAAATATAATATAGTCGTATCGGTACCACATAGTATAATTTTAAACTTTTGAATTATTTTTATATCACAATGTGATGTGTATATTGAAACTGTCCGTTTATTTATAAGAGTAAAAAAGTAATTTAAATATATAAGTTATACAATAAATACATACACCTTACCATATTACATAACTTCCAACACCACAATAAAAACACTCAAAATATTATTTTTTGCACCATGTCGCTATTCATTGATTAAACAATACATAACCCACTCCCTCAAAAAAAAAATTCTCACTCTAGATTTAATTTCACTCGATGTATTGTTATGCCGAAGTAAAATTCCCGTTGCATTCCTTAATCATAATCACAACCACATCACAATGGGAAAAAATATAATTTACCCTCATGTGATATGAGAAATGAGTAAAAAAAATTTATAAAAATAAAATAGCAAATTACTCTCTATGATTTGAAAAATGAAGCAATCGATCCTCTTATCTAAATTATTGATAAGGGTGTACTGAAAAAACACATAGAGTAATTTGCTAATTCTTTTTTCACAAAAAGCATTTATTCATTCTACTTCTACGTATTATAAGAGATAAATTGTACTCAGCCCTCCACAATGTCTATATCATTGTGTACGTGTTCATACATCCAACAAACGTTTAACAGGTAAATCTGACCCATCCCAAGGCCGCAAAAGGACAAGGGCAAGACGAATGGGAGAAAGCTTCGAAGCTGACAACGTACGTTTTACATTTTGTTTTATTATGGAGATGGACAGATTTTGTCGAGTACTGCACCCAATCAAGTAAACATGGGATTAATTAATCAACGTGGTACGTTGATTCTAACTTGTGTCCCACCAAACATAGGGAAACATTATCATGCGTCTACTCAATCCTGTCATCCATTAATCTTTTGTACTTTACTCGTATATATATTCAAGAGTTTGAAAGGGTATTTTATGAGAAACTAACATTTTTTATTATGTAAATTAAGATATTTCTATTTTTGGGTTTTCATCGGTCACGAGGTTTTTATTTTTACTGCCGTAATTTTTAAAAAATAATATTTTTGATTTGTGGTATTTTTTGTTTTTGAGTATTTTAAAAAAAGACCTTTTCACTTTTAATCCCATTAGTTACAGGACTTTTACTTTTGATTTCATAACTTTAAAAAATAGCATTTTTGATCTCATGAACTTAATAACTAACTGCTTCGTAATAATTATTGGATATTATTTAATTAGACGAAACCAAAATATAACTATAGTTAAAAATCACGACGGACGCTCTAAACATAGCTAAGGCGTACAAACCATGATAATAGTGAATGCTTTAGATATAATTAAAATTATAACAGATACTAATTAATTATGACTAAAATTTAATTTTTTTATATTAATTTATTTGATTATGATCGATAGTATAAATTTATTATAATTTTAAGTTGACTCTACTATAATAAAGAAAACAATCCATATTCTCGTAGTATATGCCAGCAATATACTATAAATAAAAATTAGGGTTCATTATACTTAAACTTCTTTTAAAAAAGAAGTTTTAAAATTACATTTATACCCTTTTCGAAAAACTTTCGTTTACATCTGTCATTCTTTCATTAGGGTTTGGACGAAAAATATTAACGTTAACAAACAAAACTACATAAATTTTTAATTTTGCCCCTCATTTAATATTTTCATGTATATTTTTGTACTTATAAAAGGATAAAATATAATATATTTATATGTGGAGTGCGGTTAATATCATTATAATTTTTTTTATTAGTATAAAATTATTATATGAGAATATTAAATAAGAGGTAAAATTAAAAATTTATATAACTTTTTTTTATAACATATTCAGCATTTTTTATCTAAATCGTAACGAAAAGACTTGGGTGTAAAAAAATGTATTTTTAGAGGTGTAAGTACAATTTTAAATTTTTTAGAAAAAAGTATAATTTCATATTTTTAGAGGAATCTAAGTGTAATATATTTAAAATAATAAATCTTTAAAATAAAAAAAATAATATACTCGTGTTTAATTGATGTTGGGCTATATAATGCTATCTGAAATTGATGTCCCCAAACGTCTTAATTAATAATATACAAAATGGCCAAGATCTACGCCTTTCCTAATCTAGTCGTATCAATCCGGCCACGATCCTATTTGAACACTGGTATGTATGAATTCATGATGATCGTTCGATCATTTATAGTTCAACGATTTATATAAAATCATACAATTAAAAAATATTTACAAGTACTAATATTGCATACTCTAAGTACTACTTTTGCTACTCTAATTCTCACTACCTTCATACTTTTTTCTCTATTATCTAACTATTTTAAATATAGAAGAACTATTGTCAAACTTTCTCAATATTGTTCTCGCGTGTTCTTTTCCTACTATGCACGCGATTAGGTTCTAACTTACCTAATCTCTTAATTAGGTTCGGTACGATCTATTTTTTTTCAAACACTTTTTTTTCCTTAATAAATAGAGCCACGGAAAAAATATTGACCAAATACTATTTATGATCTTTTTATTTTTCCGTATTTTCTTGAAACAACTCTTTTTCTATACTACGAAATTAAAATATAAATAGAACAAAAAGTAGATCGAGATGCGTGGTGCTAAGTATGTTCGTACTAAAATTAAAAAATAAATGTATTTTTTTTAATAAAGTGGTTTCCACTGTTGAGAAAAAAAAAAAAAGAACATAATAAGGTGTTCACAATTTTATTTATCGATCGAATCAAAACTGCAATCTCAATATATATTGAATAACAAACTAAAAATTTTTTATTCGATATTCGACATGAGATTTTTAAAAGTTTTGATATTTGGTCCAGTATCGGTTTTTTATATGAATTTATCGTACTGAACCGAGTACCAAATTTTTTTTATAAAATATATATAAATATGTATATCAATATAATAAATAAATAATAAAAACTATAAAAATATAAATTTTGTTGTTTTAATTAATAACCTGAGCTTAAATCTAATTTTTGTTATCTATGTCTTACTATAGTTGAAAAGTACCTCTTTGACATCTTATTTTTTTTGGTCTCCCATTTTTCATTTTTTAAATTAATTTCAGCAGATTTTTTTTTTCCTTTTTCTCAACCTTTATTTCTCTATTTCTCTCTCTCTCTCTCTCTCTCTCTCTCTCTCTCTCTCTCTCTCTCTCATATTTCAAATTTCATATTTCTTTTTCTTCCCTCATATTTATCAACATTCTGATATTTAATGTGTTGAATTTTAACAAGGAAAATTCTAGTTTGGCCCCAACTCATCAAACTTGAACAAATTATACAATAAATGTAATACACTTATCGTATGATTGATGTACAGTTCAAGAAAAATATTAATTACATAACAAGTACGATACACTCGCTCTTTAATTGATTCGATTTGATCAAACCTAATCCATACAAAAAAAAATTATTTATTAATTAGAATAATTCGAATATTAATTGTATTGATGTAAAGGATTTATTTTTAGATGATATATCTATTGAACTTGTTTGGATTCGATTTCATGTATCGGGTCATTTGTTCTATAAGTTTTTACATTTACATTTGTGTTAAAAAAAATTCGATAATTTCTATAACTTACCGCACCAAACCAAAATATTTTCGATACTTTATCGAATAAAAAATATTCAATACACCAATATAAAGGAAAAAATACAAGTAATATTCTTGTGATATCACAAATGAGCAAATTATCCTCTTATGAAAAAATAAATAGCGATTTAAAATACAATAATTTATCCCTCTATGATTTTTAAAATGAAGCAATTTATCTGCCTATATAAGGAGATAAATTGCTTCATTTTAAAAAGTATAAGGAAATAAATTGCTATATTTTTTTATAAGGGGAGATAATATACTCATTTTCAATATCACAAGAGAATAAATTACTATTTATCCCAACATAAAATTCAAAAATTTCGATAAATCGAAATAGGGGTAGAATTTGATTTGGTAAAACTGTATGCACGTCCCTAAAAGATAAGAAAGATGTCTCTATCTTTAACTTGTCACTGTCAGTTTGTCACTGTGTTTGAGTCTTAGCCGTCTTTTCAACAGTGAATTGTACCCACCATCTATTTCTGTCTCTCCTGTCACAGACTTCCATCTCATTTTGGAGTTTGGTGTTCAAATGATATCGTTAGTTACAAAGTGTGGTAAGATTCTTTTTTGTTTATTATTAGGTAATATTAATAAGTGTCACGCATTTTATATAAAAATAAATTAAAATAAAATATTTATATAAATTGAATTATTAAATATATATGTTTAAGATAATAAATTAATATAAGTATTTTGAATTATAAAAAGTAAAGATTTCACTTAATAATATTAGTCAAATGTAATAAATATTAAGAGACAGACATACTCGATGCGGGTGTAAAGTAGGAACGGGAATTTATTTAGTATATAATTTAAGTAATTATGGCATTATCTATCTATATTTATATTTATATCTATATCTATCTATATATTTATAAAAATATGAATGTATTTAATTCAATTTTTATTTTTTATTAGACGGAATTAACCCTATAATGTATTATGTCTAAGGAGAAAAATATAAAATTATATATTTATTAATTCCGACTAATTACTTTTCACATTGTTCATCTTTACTTCTATTAATTATATTTCACATTCATATTTACCCATATTAATTTCTTTTAAATACTATGTTCATCACATCATATTATATTATATTTAAAAGATAAAAAACACCCTTTTATGATATAACACGAAATGATTAAAATGATTTATGAAAATTGAAAGGATTCAGTGTATTCAGAAATTTTTTAGCACTTGTAAATAAGAATTAGTTGGAGTACTTGTTTGTAAAAATAAGTTTAAAAACAAAAAATCAACTCAAGGAATTGTCATATAAACAAATATTTTAAGAGTAAAAGAGGTTAAAAGAAAATTGATAATCAATTAAATCACTTCCTCTATAAAGTATATACTATAAAGTAAATATCTTTTTATAGTAAGATAGGCTAAAACACTACCAATTTAGGAATGATTTTTTTTGTCATTTGGTATCGTTCAAAATTGAAGAAATTATTTTGGACCAAATTTTGGAACGGTTAACAAACCATCACTGTAGAGACGTTACTAGTATTTAGGAATGGTTGGTGAAGGACCGTTCCAATTTAGCATGGTCGCCATAACACATTGATGGTGACCATTCCTAATACTATATTTGAATATATATATATATATATATATATATTAATTGGAACGCATTGGATAACATTTAGAACGGTCATATGTAATTAATTTCGGGTTATTTTTAGAGTGATCTTTGTAATACTCATGCCTGAATTTTGAAACTATTTTATTTTTATTGGAGATACATTTAGGAACGGACATTGGAATTATTTGGTGGTCAATTTTAGAAATAGTATTAAGCACGGTCAGGTTTTTGTTGGAACAATCTCCTGTAACTGCTTTAGAAATGGTCAACCTTACTCAGGAACACGTGTTTAGAAGTATTTTTGTATTGGTATTCGAAACAGTTAATCTTATTTAGGAATAAGTGTTTAGAACTATTTTAGCATTGTTATTAGAAATGATTTTTTGTTTAGATTTATAATATTTTTATTACAATTACTAAAACAATTCTTAATTTTTTATTTTGTAATAAAATTTTTATAAATTATTTAATTTATATATATAATAAATTTTAAAAAATAATTTAAGTAATGTAATAAATTTTAATAAATAATTTAATTTATATATTTTAATGAATTACAATAAATAATTAAATTAATTAATAAAATCTTAATTAATTATATTTATGAATTCAATTGATTGAATAAATATGAGATAATGGAATGTAATAAATATTATGAATAGTTAGAAAAAATATTATTTTAATATAAAATATTATTTAATTTCAAAATTGAAAAAAAATTAAAACTTAATCTAAACCCTCCTCATTAGCATCGTCCATTTCGTCGTCGATCGGCAAAAGGGGATCTATCGGAGGCTATGCTTCGTGACAGTCGAGAAGCTGGCTCACATCTCTTATCATGCCCATCATGTTGACCATCATCGTCTCCAACCGCTCGATGCGATCCTCCATGGCTGAGTTTGATTGTGACGGTGGCGGTGTAGGTGGGGGTGGCGATGGTGATGTGTAGGTCCAGCTGGAGATGTGGACCTCATATTCAAGGCCGAATATACAGTCCTTGTTCTTACCCCCAACTACAGCTAGCCACAGCTGCTGGTCAGTTGTTGCCACTGAAGCCTCCGATTCAGCCAGGGTACTGTGGTCCTCGGCCGTGGGCTGAGGCTGATGACCCTCCACAGCTTTTGGAACGTCTTTTGCAAAACAAACAAAATTATTAAAACTTTATCCCAAAATCATCTTAAAAATTACTAAGGTACTTACCGCCACCTTAGCTGCCCTCGGGCCGCTCCTACGCCGTTCGCCTTCTTCTTGTAGCATCTGGCGAATAGTTCCATCTGCTTGGGCGGGCGACCATGAAGAATAAAACATTTTACCATAATATGTATAAAATAATGATAAATCTTTAAAAAACTGTAATCTACTTACCATCTTCCTCTTGTGCATGCCGACAGAGGAAGATCACCCGCGGTACACGGTAGAGGATGCAGCGGGTTCGCCACCTGGTTCACCTTATTGTTCTCGAACTCTTCCTGAAAGTCCACGCTGCCCCAATATACTTCAATGAGAAAAATCCAAGCAACTTCCTTGAGATATCACAAATGAGTAAACTACCCCCTTATGAAAAAATAAATAGTGATTTACCTTCCTATATTTTTTAAAATACAACAATTTACCCCCCTATGATTTTTAAAATGAAGCAATTTACCCCCCCTATGATTTTTAAAATGAAGCAATTTACCTCCCTATATAAGGAGGTAAATTGCTTCATTTTAAAAAATACAGGGGGGTAAATTGCTATAATTTTTTTATAAGGGGGTAATTTGCTCATTTTAAATATCGCAGGGAATAAATTGTTATTCACCCATACTTCAATTATTAATTATATGTCTTCATGTATATATATGATTCAATTATTAAATGGTTGGTGAAACTAGCTAGTAATCAATTTTAACATCTATCACATTTTATAATTCAAATCACTTTTTAGGATAAAATATTTTAAAAAGTGAAGTAGTGAAACGGACATTTTTAACCAATGAAGCGCAGTTTGGTTGATAAAGTTGAGTTCACATGGATTCGAATTCCATCAATTTGTAGATATTGATATATTTTAATAGTAATTATTGATCAATTATAATATAATTATCGATAATTAGTGTATTAATTATTAACAACCAAAATTCACTACGAAATTGTAATCAATTCTCTTAAAAAAAAAAAAAAAACTGAGCGTTGAACGTACTTTTCGTTGTAAACTCATCTGTACTGTTAATGGAAATCTTGTCGTAATTATCCTTTTTCTTAACCAACAACTTGGGATTAAATTAAGCTAATTTAAGACTTTTCTACATAATTGACTAAAATTTAAAGTTTCATGAGTTTACGTATCTGTTATGGACAAATTGGATAAGGAACTTATCTGTGGCCTCTCATCCTCTTGCTACTGTCTTTTTTTTAAACTTAGAATAAAACCAAAATATCACACTCACATATTTTGATAATTAGACTGTCAAGTTGTTCATCCAACAAGTTATCTCTGACTTAAAAGTTTATTTAAAAGAAGGGAAAAATGCAAGTAATTCTTTTGATATTACAAATGAGTAAATTGTCCTCTTATGAAAAATAAAAGTGATTTATCTTCTTATATTTTTTATAATACAACAATTTACCTCCCTATGATTTTTAAAAATGAAGAAATTTACCTCCCTCCCTGTATAAGGAGGTAAATTGCTTCATTTTAAAAAGTATAGGAGGGTAAATTGCTATATTTTTTTCATAGGGGGGTAATGTGCTCATTTTCAATATTGCAGGAGGGTAAATTGCTATTAACCAATATTACAAAATTTATACTTTTTATACCACGTTCTTAGAGCGCATCAGATGTCATATCTTGTTTAAGAAATAGGTTTTAAAGTATTTGAATAAAATAAGATGATTGAGCTCGTAAGATACTAATAAGTCGAAAATTCCTTAATTAAAAGAGCTTATATTTGAAATTTATAAATTCTTTTTTAGAAAAAAATTTATAAATTCTCAAATATTTTAGAAAAAGTTTAAACGACTTCCTTTTTTCAATTTAAGAATATAGAATTTATTATATTATTTAAAAATTAATCTAATGTGAAAATATTAAATCTACATATTTAAATGCAATGCAACTAAATATTATACAATTTAAGCTTCAATTTTATCACTTCAACCAAACATTATTGCCTATCAGTTGTCTAAAAACATAAGCTAACACAATTAATTATTCAATTATTTATTGATTAACCAATATGCATGATAAATAATTTTACGACATATTAAGTGTTTGAAATTTTGTTCATTTGAACTTGGATATACTGATTGATAATAATCAAATTTAATTTGGAAAAAAATATAAAATCTTATTTTTTTTAGGTATAGATTGGGCATATATGACCGTTTGTATTAGTGAGTAGAGACCCAATTTGGACTCGATATATATTTTCTTATTAAGTCTGGTACACTATGCATTGGACCAGCTCTTTTTTTCCTTTTTTTTGTGGGCCTCGATAAGACTTGCCCTACCCATTGACATTCCTAAAACTTTGGGGAGAATTCTACATCAAATGTTATCTATTCAAGTGGTAGAGTTTAAACTTAAAATCATATACTGCATAATGTTGATGTGAGATTCAAATCACTTACGTTGCAATTAAGATCATAACAATATATAAGACTTTACAGCTAGGGAAAAAATATTCAAATTATTCGATTGAAATCGATCGATAGAAGTTTGCTTAAACTCGATTTATTAAACTTAATAAATGAAATTCGAACACAATTTATGTTCGGTAAACCTTTGAGCTCGGATCAAGCTCGATTTCATTAGTGTAAAAATAATAAAATATATTTAAACATAGCAAATTACTCAAGCTCAACTCATGTTTGACTTAAGTAAAGCTCGCTTGAGCTCGATTAAATCAATAATAAAATCATATTCAAACTTAACTTTTGAAACTCAATAATAATTCATATATTTACATAAATTTTTAATTTTATCCCTCATTTAACGTTCTCATTTATATTTTTGTACTGGAGTGAGCTTACCATTATTATATTTTCCTCCTTATAAGAACAAAACTATTACATGGGAATGTTAAACGAGGGATAAAATTAAAAAATTTTGTTATTTTTTTTCGTAACATCAAATTCAAACCTAATGGAAAGGGGTCCGATGTAAATAATGAATTTTTGAGAAGGGTATAACTGTAATTTCAGCGACTTTGCTGTGGAATTAAAATCTCAAGCAGAAACTAGAAGTATCAAATACAAAGGCCAAATGACCGTAAATCAGTTCGAGGGTATAACAACTATATTTACAATCATAGTTTACAGTTCATCCCATAATAATAAGATTCCCTCGGCAAGCAACAAGACTGGTGTACAGTTAAAACTTAAATGAGCACACATGATTCAGAAAAAATTAGGGGAGGAACCTACCTGGGATTTTGTGTAAGTTTGGTACGATGACAGGGGACTATTCTTCCTTGGGGATCTGTGCTGCTGCATCCTCATCCAATCGGGAGCGCGAAACGAGCCTCTCTACAGGGATTTTAATGACATCACGTCGTACTCCAATATCAGAGACAACACGACTAATACAATAAACACCACATCCCACTGCTGTCAGACCAGCAAAGCCCGTCGTCAGGAAGCGAAGTGGTGATGATACGATGGCACTAGCAGCAGCTAGAAATGATGCTGCTTGACCACTCCGTCCCACACTGACAGTCGTGAAGATGAGTAGACCGGTTTTGCAATAGATTGCAAAATCCTCGCAGTTGTTCTTGAAGATGTTGTAGCCTCCAAAACCGTTTTCAAGGAGATATTCGGCGCGGTAGAGGACATCTTCTGGTGGATCAGACTTTGCAAGGGTACACGTCCCACCTCGAGCTTTAGCGAGGAAAGTGGCTGGTGAGACATTATACTGAAACAGATATAGGTCTCCACCAGAAAGGAAGCATTCAAGGCAAGAAGAGATGACGCCTTCAGCCATTGATTGGTCACCGCATCTAGGGCAGGGGGAACCTGAAGGACTAGATGGGGATGAGCTGAAAATGAATCTGTCCAACACTGTCCCTGTCCCGATCTCCTGCCCTGCCCCACGAGTGAAATGGATCACGCTCCCATCCCCAACATATATTCCTGATGTTTAATGGAGCAAAGTTAAGCAAGTTAGTGAAGTTAGCCGTGCGGTAGAAAAGCCAAAAGTTCACATTATTCTGTATGAATATTAAAACTGAAAAATCACAGCATAGAACACAAGGAAAGGTTTAAACAAAGGCATCCATTAACAATAGACAATCCAATCATCCATTATTGTTCTTTTACAGTTACTTCAATAACTAGTAAGGAAGCATGGCCATAGAAAGACACCAGTTGGACCTGCATAAACACTCCAAGAGTGTGAATTCCTGGAAAAAATTTGCCGTGCGCCATTAACTACTGTGCTCCAGTATGATCCTATTCCTATCTTCTTCTCATTCTCATAGAAGATCCAGAAGAGAAACAAAACTGAGACAAGTAAAGAACTAAAAGATCAAAGAAAACTGCCTGCAAATAAAATATGTGACATTCTATTGAGGATTTAACTGAGTTTTCTATGGCCAAAGGTTAACTTTGACATTCCCTTTGTGCATAACATAGATTATGTTTAGTATTTTGAGTTATTCTATTGGTTCCATTCTTTGGGCTTAAACCAATTTCATAATATTTACCAAACAACATGTACAAAATATTATTTCCCAAGCTGAAAGTATCAATTCTATGCATATGTCTTAGCCATCTTGAATTCCTACCAATTTATAGTAAAAATATATCAAGAGTGAACACACATTAATAAATTCTAAAGAAGAAATGATATACCAGATATGAAATATACACATTAATATATTTTCTAGGCTCTATTTGTAATCAATTTGACAATAAACACCAGATTATGGCATATATCCTATGGTGTGAATTGTTAAGCATCTGCAGCTTTATTTTGAAAACTGATAACAGGTGAAGCACATCATGAAATGTCCAACAAAGTGACAACCAATCTATAAGTGATTAACGCATAATGAAAGACATGATTATACGCGATTCAGACAGAACTGTATTTATCAGTGTAAATGAGGTTGAAGAATCTGAAATGCCCCATATGCTGATAAGCTAGTGAAGAAGCTCTCTTGCTGTATGCAGGATTCTCTACGCAATATCAGAACAAGCTGAAGTACTCCTTTTCCCAGTAAAGAAGCTACAATAGTTTGTTGCCTCATTAGGCCCATCCCACCCACCTCAATCCATCCCAAACCTGATCTCCCACTCTGGCACGGGATTAATAACGAGATTTCTCCTCCTATTGAATAGAAGCCTATTCAGCATTTGAATACATATCAAATTCAGGATCAAACTGATGAGAACAAGGGAAACCATGGCATAAAAGTGGCCTTTGACATCAAGGCAAGCATTAACAAACCAACAAGATAGTGACTAAAAAGCTGTGCTTTTGGAACATAAGCAATGTCCAGCATTGATTGAACAATCATTTGAAGGTGTTGGTTTGTGAAAGAAAGAACCATCTGAAGGTTTAGCATGAAAATTAGGGTCCATCAAGTCATTAGTATATTCTCAAACCAGCGGTGGATCCAGGTGTGATCCACAAGATTCACTTTTTTCTGATAAAGAAACATAAACTGGCAAATCTTCTACTTTATGACATACTTGGTACTGTATATTGGTATAAACAAACATCTACATATTTTTTCACTAATATGAAACCTGGAAGACAAAGAGGGCTGAAACAAACTTGTGATTCTGAGTGTAGAAAATCTGGAAGTGGAAAACCTAATAGGAGTCTCTAGAATGACAGTTTTGGACATTTCTGCCTCTCAGTAAAATCCTTGTCCATGAAACAAATGTCATGCGTTCAGGTCTCGAAATCCCTACCTAGCAGTATTCAGTAATCAATTGATGAAGGCCATCAGTGTACCAGAGTTCAGATAATAATTTCATTTACTTGCATACGGAAGAAATCTAGGAACTCAAACAATAAATTGAAGACCCCTACAACATTTGGCTGAATTGTCTGATTTCAGTGTATCTAAGTTCACATAATAATCAATTGCTCAAATGTTAAATTGTTCTCCTGTTAATCGAACTCAACCGCAAAATACTCCCCCCTGAAATCCTGTTCATCTTCCCGTCCCCAAATTCCTTACTTAAGAATGACATACAATGCACATAAACAAAATTTACAAACACCCAAGTGATTTAACTGATCACGCAACGCAATTGAGCAAAAGCGTTCCCAAGCACGGAATAAATTAATCAGAAATGATTTAAGAAAACGAAACTGAAATTGGATACACATTCATTCTAGAGAGAGAGTGAACCGACCATGGTGAGCGTAAAGATAGGCGTGCCTCCAAGAATAGATATGATCGCCGGGCTTCAGCTCATCTCTTTGAATCTTGTTGGACAACACTCCCACCATTGTTGTCCAATTTCTTGCCTTCTAGTCTGTGTCTGAGTTTCCTTCAGTCTCACCAAAGGGAAGAAAGTGACGATTGCTCTGGATATTCGAATCAAGTTGCGTGAGAAGGAATTGGCTTTCTTTGGGTCTATTTATTTATTTTTAGGCTATGTTTACTTTCCCCTACAAAATTGGATATCAATGCTAATATGTACTAGTTAGGTGTTTATTACCAAAATTGCCGGCCCGCAACTGTGATGCTTGGCCCGCTACCGGCCTCTATTCGCCTCCATTGATCAATCTTGTGAGGCATCAAGTATTATCAATAAGTGAATCCTACCATATAATCTATTTTTATTTTTTTTGGCCCATGTGCCCAATTTTGAATCCCAACTTGGTTGAATGGCACTTGAACTTCAACAAAATTACACTATGCCATTAATTAATGTCTGACGGAGTAGATGGGAAGTTTTTTGAGACATTGCATTTTCTAGAGCACGTTCACGGGCCTCTGCCGTAGCTCTTTCTACTGCAGCACGTTCTGCTCTAAGCTTGGCTTCAGTGGATATCTAGAGACAATGCCAACTGTTTAGTCTCTACGGAGGCCTTCTCAAGCTTCTCCCTTGCCTCTGCCATAACCCTTTGTCGATCCTCAACTGCTGCCCTCTCCACAGCAGCTCTTTCTGCCCTTTCTCGAGCTTCAACAAATGCCCTCTCACGAGCTTCTCGGATTGCTCTTTCTACAGCTATTCTCTTTTTCCCGCGCTCTTCCCCTCTTGATGGCTTCGCCGGTGATCATCCGTCTCAAACTTTTGCTCATTTTCTTTGGCATCTTTGTGTTCCATGCTGGATTTTCCTTTGAAATTCTCATCATTATTTCCTATTTTTTGACCTGTTTCTACCTCTGCTTCAGTTTCCGTGGACTTGTCCATTTCTTTGGGTTCATTATTTGATTGACCGTGCATCTCTTCACTTCGGGCCTCCAAATACACGCCGCTGCTCTAGTCCTCAATATTTTCTCGTTGATTAGAAATCATATCAAGGTCATCTCTCACTGTGATGTAGGTCGCGCAAAATTCGGATTGGATCACAGAACTGGGTCCCAAGTCGGGTCGCTAGATCCTTCTTTCGAGCTAGCTGTTAGTGGATCCTGAGAACAAAGCAAACGTAAGACTAGCCGAGTAGCCCTTGGTGATGGCCCTCTAATGCCTAAGTTAGAAATGTGGGGTCAAAAAATATTAGGTCGAAAGCACAGTGAGGTCGATTGAGACCAAAAAACAATAATAAATTTAAATAAATAAATAATAGGTTCGACACTTGCAAGACCCATAATCAACCCATATAAGATTGATGGTGCCGCCTAATTTTATTAAGTTAAACTAAAACATGCTTAATATGTTTGGTAATTTATTTCTAACAAAAAGTATGAAAAAAAATTAGAACGTATCGAAGTAGTTATATGTAGTCAACTTGATCAACAATAAGTTTAATTAATTAAATCATATGGTTAGATCCATTTATGATCCATCACTAACTCATATAGGACTCTTTACCTATCCACTTAAAAATCCATTGCCAACCCATAGAGAACACATCATCAACCCACTTAAAAACCCATCGCCAACCCATAGAGAACACATCATCAACCCACTTAAAATCCACCAACTCATAGAGAACCATAATGAACTCATGATTATAATTTATACTAATATCTTTTATCAACTTTATTATATTACTAAAATGACTTTTGATAAACTAGTAGAAAGTTAAATATGAAAAACTCATTTAAGACCCATTAGAATCCACATAGGATCCATAATTTATTTAAACAAAATCATATTAGATCCATATTAAAAAAGGGTGAATAGCAATTTACCTTCCTGTGATATTGAAAATAAGCATATTACCCCCCTATGAAAAAAATATAGCAATTTACCCCTCTATGGTTTTTAAAATGGAGCAATACCTCCTTATATAGGGAGGTAAATTGCTCCATTTTAAAAATCATAGGGGGTAAATTGTTGTATTTTAAAAAATATAGGGAGGTAAATCGCTATTTATTTTTTCATAAGGGGGTAATTTGCTCATTTGCAATATTATAAGGGGGTTGCTTACATTTTTTCCTATTAAAAAATGTTAAACCCAACCAAAAACTAAGTGGGTCGGATTTGAACAATAGGTTTCCACTCATATTACGCGTAACATAAACCCCCTGTATTTTGAAGCGCTCAGGAAGCTGTCTTTAACTTTGTTGCAATTAATATGTTTTAGTCTAACGATTAAAATTGAGGTTAAATGAATTAGTTCGAGTCATATCAGATATGTGAGATTTATCTCATTTTATAAGATTTTATTGTAATTTATTTAATTATGTTTAGTTGAAATTGATTAATTGATCAAATATTGGTGTATTGATTGAATATTGAGATATTAATTTAATCATGTTCCTACAACTTCAAAGAAAAAAGAAAATAACTTTATCACGCCATATATATAAATTAATAGATAAATTATATTGACGTCCCATGAGATTAAATTAAAAAATACACAAATTTTCTCTCTCGTTTATACACAGTTCTTGAGGTTATAATTCTAACACAACTACAACCCCTATTCAAGGCAAAAGAATACAAGGGGTGTTTATTCATTTTGATCCAATTTTAACAGGTGTCGATATAATTTATCTTAAGTTAATACGGAAAAATACGTTAACCTCACTCTATATATAAATATTACATTTATCTCTTATAAGTATAAAAATATACGCAAAATGGTTAAATGAAGGATAAAATTAAAAATTTATATAATTTCTTTTGTTGATATCAGCATTTTTCATCCAAACACTAAAAGAAGGAGGTCAGGTGTAAACTAAGAATTTTTCAGTGGGATGTAAGTATAATTTTTAAAAAGAATTTAGAAAAAAATATAATTTTATATTTTGAGAGAATCTACTTACAATTATTCCTATTTGATAATTAAAGTTTATAACGTATTCACTCAAAATAAAAATCAACTTAGCCAAGTTGACTTTCATTTCTTGCAGTTATCCATTACATTAATAACACTCCCTACGCAATAAATTCTTTTATAAGAAAATAAAAAAAAATTATTTGAAAATTGAATATATTGAAATAAAACAATATGCTATTCACATTCCAATTTTGACAAAAATCATTCAACAGAATTGTCTACACATACAATGTATCCTGAAGCATATACGATCCACGACATAAATATAAAATTGTCGTGAATTTGAAGGGCTACTAGATATTTTTATATTAAAAAATTAGTATATAATTATTTGAAAAACTTGGCTGCCAAATACTCACAACAGACATCATTTTTTTTTTTTTTCGAAATAAGAGCAATAAATTATTATTAATTTATATAAATCGATTACATTTATTCATGTTGAATATCAATATCTAATAAATAACATTACAACAATCATATTTTGATTAATAATATCAAATAAACGAAAGGGATAATTACACTCTACTCTCCTAAGGGCATTCAATCTTGCGATGCTAACCAAGCAAGGGTGGCAATTAGTAATGAGCCCGGACAGTGTACTTACCCGAGTGCTTAAGGGTAAGTATTTTTCTTGAACCTCGTATTTCGAGGCGGGATTGGTTACTAGGCCATCTCTAACTTGGCGTAGTATTATAGGGATGCAAGATTTATCAGTGAGTGGATGCCGCTGGAAAATCAGATCCGGGAATTCAATCCGTATTTGGAGAGATAACTGGCTACGAAGGCAGACAGGATTTCAAGTTACTTCAGCTCCTCAGGTGTTAGATTTGGAGATAAAAGATCTCTACATTAATTGATGCAACAACTAAAAGTTGAAGAACGGAGTTGGTGCAGCAGTTGATTGACGGGGAGGATGCACAGCTGATCTTAAACATCCCACTTCGACAGGTAAACCAGTCGGATACACTTGTATGGCATTTTAGTAATAGGGGAATATTTTCAATAAGTAGTGCATATCAATTGGCACTGCAACGCGCCAACAGTTGATGCCATCCACTTTGAGTTCCCATATTGGTGGAAATAGGGATGTCGAGGCTGCGCAATGGGAGTTCATCTGGAAGAGTTGTGTTCCGGCTAAGGTTCAAACGTTTATGTGGAGAGCTTGTCATGAAGCGGCGCCCGCAACATTAAATTTGGCCCGTAGAGTTTCATCGATGGAGACTTAGTTTGCGATGTGTGGTGCAGCAGATGAATCACTACAACACGTGTTACTACACTGCTCCTATGCATGTCAGGTATGGGCATTGACAAATTTGTGGTGTCATGTTCTAATGAGTGCTTATAATTCTGTGCATCAGTGGATGCGACATTCTTGTAAAACATTTGCAGGAAGCCTGGGCGACGAATTTCTGGTGGTATGTTGGAGCTTATAGCAGAGAAGATGTGTAAAGGTAATGGGAAATAAGAGACAAAGCCCATTGGACATCGCCATTCAAGCGTTACAGATGCATACAGAGTATGCTGAAGCAAGGCAATAACTAAGGGTTGCTTCTCCTTCCCAGGATTCTGTGCGGGAGTAGTGCAAGGGATGGGTAATGGTTTTATAATTTATTTGGGAGGGCCCTCATGATAGTATTTGAAGGATGTACATTGATTAATTTTAGCCAGTCTGATATGTACTTTTGTTATGTTTAAGTTGAATAAAATTAATCGTTTTAACTCAAAAAATCTCGAGGAGATTGTACATCACTACAAAAAAATTGAGTTTTTGCTACACTACAGATGACCACGACTTAAAAATCATGGTAAATCAATACTATTAACTACGATTAAATAAAATCAAAATAAAAACTTAATTTTTTACCACGATTAATCCATATTCGCCTTGATTTTTAATCATATCAAAAATATTTATCATGGTTTTAGCCATGGCTAATGTCTTGACCACACTTGAAAAACGCGGCTAATGGCCACTGCGAAGCCATGGTTGATTTATATTTGCCACAGTTTTCTTCTTTTGGCTATAGTAATTAACCGTTACGAAAAATCATATTTTTTCTAGTGCATCCACATTCAAGAACAAGCTTCAAGCCCTTGGATCCACAATTGGAGCTAAGGGATTATCTTCAAATCAGAAATTTATCCACTTTTCATCTAAATCAATAAATTTATTTGTCCATAATTTTTTTTATATTATAAATTTTTTTTGTAGACACGAAATTTTGTGTGAACAATGAGAAAAACTAAAAATATTATGCTAAAAGGTGAGGGGGTAATGCAAGTTACTAGTTAAAGTATTCATCGACCTCTACTGTTCAATGTAGGGAGAATCAACAATTCAAAATTATCTGGAATGACCATTGAAGCATCATTTCATCAATTCAATGAAACGGTATGTAATCCATTGGCCTAGGGTTCACTAAATCAAAATTTTGAAATGAAGATGATTTGTGTACCCACATTGTCAAAAAAGAAACCATCATACAATTCATCTACCCCCCCCCCCCCCTAATATACAAGGTTCCTCCTAGTTGTCTACTTTGAAGTCCTCACATCATTAATTGAAAATACACAAGGACATAATAATTATAAGACAAAATAGATAAGTTTTGAAGCTAGGTTAAGACATGAGAATGCCAAATTGGCCTTGCAACCTGGAAACATGCTAGGGAATTGCCAGACGCACTATCAACAATTACGACAATTATGACAATGCAAACTAAAATGTTCCGGCACCACATGTGGGTTTGGTTGTAAATTAAAGCAAGATTAATACTAAAACTGTCGAATAATAATACAAATTTAACAACAACAAATGCTTATGACATCGAGGCACCCTACCTCTGTGGCATGAACCTAATGTGATCACCTAACAACATTCTCATATTTGGATATACAGCTTAGCCATCCCAGAATTACCTCACGAGCATGCCGGCACATGAGTGGATCAACCCATTGAAATTTGCCACAATTGGAGCACTTGAACAATAGTCAAAAGGTGGGGAGATTCACATTAACGCAATACAGTAAACAATGCAACAAATACATAATAACATGTAATGCACTACATATTGCAGTAAGATGTCTTACAGACTTGGTATCCAGGATAATCATGAAAACTCTCCTTGGATTGTTTGGGGTCCATGGAGCTAGTTGAGTTGTATGTAACAGCAAGCATTATCAAGAGAAGGCGAGTGTTGTCAACCGGAGGGTGTTTTTGCTCTAGTGTTACAGTTGCTTGTTGAGGAATTCATGGATGTAGAATTTTCTTCACTCATCCTAATGCAACATGGATTTGATTATTAATATTATAAGAAAATTTCAATAGAGCAACAAAGTAGAGTTGCACAACTAAATTGGAGTGCCACAAATAAATTGTAGTTAGACATACATACAAGTCCCAAAACTGTAAAAAAAGGAATCAGGACAAAAAGAAAGTAAGCACCAAAATTGACTATGGCTTCTTTTTAAACACAAAATATGATACGCACGGGAGGGTATGCATTCCATTTTGTGCTGAACTTATCTCTAGAAACGGTAGATCGGCTACTAGTGTCATAGTGAAATATGACTAAATGGAAGTACACCGCAACAGACCTTTGTACCTATACATCAATTGGGGGAATATATAGCAAGCAAAATTTACAAATTATAATTCAGATTTTCCAACCACTTTAAAAATAAGAAAAAGTAAAACCAAACATAAAACAAACTCTCCTTTTCGAAATCTGGACTCAACTAGCAGTTGCTCTCGTCGAATGAAGGAGAGCGAGCATGTCTACATAAATTGTCCAAAAGAAATCATAAAGGTGTAAGCATATACAACTTACGAGTAAAATGTGATGGACATACCTTGGTAATGTTAGGCCTTTGATGGTAAGGAAGAAAGAAAAGGCAAGTGAAAATAGTTGCTAAAAGACAATTGTTATTATCTACATTGAAAGAAGTATATATGGTACGTTATTATGAATTGGGTTAGTCTTTTTGGTGAGTATCCTTAATTCTCTCATCTCTTGAACCTATTCGTTCCAAATCCAAAACCGGAACCACCACCCCCACCCCAAAAAAATCTTTTTTTTTTTTTTTTCCGGTTGTGTGAAAATGAAATATGAGTTAATATATGCTCTAAGGTTGAAAATATCATAAAAATAAAAAAGGAGTCTCTAAGTTATAAAATCGAAATCGAGAATAGAATTCATTATAGGATGTATTTACTTTTTTTAGGAGAAACATGCCGCCACTTGGACTCAAACTGAGATGTTCTAGCATTGCTTCCTAAGAGCAACGTGTCTATCAATTTTACCATAGCATTGTGTGTCTCATTATAGGCCCCATTCTTCTACCCTTTCTCGAAATTCGATGACTATTCATAGCTATTACCTTGACACAAAAAAAGAGTTCGATCCAATACTTTAGTTCTGTCCTAGTTATATGAAAATAAAGGTAAAAATATAGGTGGATTGAACATAAAAAATATTACGAAGAAATTAAACTCCAAAAACCTACCAGTGCAACAAAAAATGGGAGGTAAATGAACAACCAAACCAACAAAGAGAAAGAGAAGAAGAATGTAAACACTACAAAGTTGAAAAGAAGGCAACAATGAGTGCTAGGACAAGTAAAACAAACATGACAAATAGGAGCCATTGGTTTTGTTTCAATTTTTATTTCCAGTTTTCAACATTTGCAATAGAATGGAAATGCTTTATTGATTTTCGTACGAGAAATGAAAATATGTTCATATTATATGTTTCCAAGTATAGATTTATAGATGTGGAAAATGAAATTTTATTTGGATTTAATTATTAAAATAGTAAATATATAGGTATTGCGTAGGTAATGATTTTTAAAATTCAAATTGTTGCCAGAAGTCCACATGACAAGACCATATGTTTTTTTATTATAAGTGTTAAAACCACACCAAAATCATGTAAAACCCCACTTTTAATTTTGAATTTGAAATTTGCAATTTGAAAAATTATGTTATCAAATGGTCAATGACAATTCAATTGAAAATAAATTAAAAAATTGAAGTCGCGCCATGATTCCCCTTGAAATTCATGGTTCTGATCCAATTGAATTGATTTAATTCTGATTTGGCTATCATAATGGAATTTTTATTTATTAATTAGATATTATATTGTAAATAATATAATGTGATGCCTCCTAAAATTATTGGGCCAAGTCCACAAGCTAGGCATACTAGCCCAGCTGGCTCATCAACAGGATGGATATAGCCCATCAACAGTGAAGAAAGGCCCACAGGCTTACCTGCCATTTCACTGAACTGACAGGCCCAAGAAATAAGCCTATTCAGTCGGATACATCATTATGCAGCTGGGAGGACACATCAAATAGCTTGCCAACATATTTGAACACTTCATCCTAAAATATCTCCAGGTAATTCTCAGTAAATCGATCACAAATGAGTTGAAAAATCTACAAATAATTAATTCCCGAAATTATAGGCAAATTTGGCAGGATTTAGTTCAGCTCACTTTTCTCATCCAATACTTATCCAAATAACCAACAGTTTTTTTGCGTATGACATCCAACTCAAATAGCTTTTTAATGGAATATGAAACTCAGTATTTGACTCTGTATCCAACTCTGTACAAGCCTATAAATAGAGGTCTTGTGCGGATGTCTGGTAACATCAAACAACATCACACTTGCAATATTAGAAGGGTTTGCTTGCATTTTTCCCCTTTATTATTGATTATTGTTATCTATTTCTATTCTGGGACTTTCTATTAAAAAAAAGATTCCTTTCTTGAGAAATTCTTTAGTTAGTATTGAGAACATTTCATTTCTTCTTAATTCTTTCTTAAATTTCTCAGTTATTATTTTCTTTTTTTATTTTAATTCTTCTAACTTTTATTATGAATTAATTTTCGAATTTGAATTAAAGCTTAAGGGCCAGTAAAATGGAAAATTAGATTGCAGCAATTTGCTAATTAACTTCTAGTTGTTATATGTTCCACGGTGCAATATTTGGAAGAAATTGATCATTGAAGTCTAATAATCAATAATTATTTTTAATATCATAATTTATACACAAAACTTAAAACCTTAGTCAAAATAGGCTGTAGATACTAAATCGGCATAATTTTTAATGGTTAATTCCCTTTATTCATAAATAATTCCTCCTTTTACGTTCACTATTAATCATATGTCTACATGTATATGCATCACAATTTCAAATGTGACGGATATGTTAGTAATATTAAATTATTATCAAGGGTACATTTGTAATTTCCACACTCAAAATACATCATAAAAAGTGCCTACACTCTACAAAACCATAAAATTTTCTATTCTGCTATAAATACTCAAAGTATTATTTTGTAATGCACATTATCATTCATTGACAAGATATATCATACACAAAAAAATCTCCACTGAGCGGAAAAAACAAGACCAGGTCGTATTATTGCGTCGATGTAATTTTTTCGTTCAGTGTCTTAGGAAAAGCCACTTTCACACCAGAATGATCTCTCCTATAAATAATTATCGAACACAATATATGAACGAGACTGAAAATCAAAACTAATAATAATAATAATAATAATACAAGTACCTAATATAGGGTGAATAACAATTTATCCTTCTGTGATATTGAAAATTAGCGAATTATTCCCCTATGAAAAAATGTAGTAATTTATCCCCCTACACTTTTTAAAATGAAGCAATTTACCTCCTTCTATAGGGAGGTAAATTGCTTCATTTTAAAGAACATAGGGAGGTAAATTGCAGTATTTTAAAAAATATAGGAAGGTAAATCGCTATTTGTTTTTTCATAAGGGAGTAATTTGTTCATCTGCAATATCACAAGTGGATTGCTTGCATTTTTCCCGCCTAATATATATTTTCATGATACCCATTTTTCTTTACTTTCTCAACATATAGTTTTCCCTAACTCCAATTTCATACAACGGGTATCTTTTACTACATCGATGGATAGTATTTATTCTTGAAAAAAAACAACTTTTGGTAAAAAAAAAAATAAAAAGGGTACAAATCCTAAAATTGGATAGGATAGATATGTTTGTTTGTGAAAAAAGTCCAACCAAAATTGCCTTTGAAGAACAAGGCCCCTTTTCTGCATCTATTCATCACCAAAATCCTTTTCAAAATAGTATCTATCATTATTCACTCCAAGATCACATACTATATAGTATTTTTACAAATAATTGGTCCCCCTTCTCTAGTCCAAGGACATGGACCATCTCACCATACCCTAAGCCCCACATCCTTAATTTCATGTCCATCATATTAGCTCCACCTTCAAGACTTGGAATTTATTAATTTTGTTTGTTCTTTCTAGTATATATATTAGACTATGTTTTTATTTCATTTTAAAGTTCTTTTAAAAGATGTTATTGGGAAGTGTGCAATTTTGAATGGAATTATGTGTGTTTTATTTTAAGGATACTGGCAGCACGCGGCACATTCGATATGTATGCGAAAATTTTAAATAATTAGTATTTTTATTGATAAGTTAGTTATCAATCGCGGTATCGTGGCTTAAAAATATAAAAAAAGCCAAAAATTGAGGGGTATTTTAGTAAATTAATTAAAAAAAATTGAAGTTACTATTATAACCAAATTTTATTGAAGGGAATGAATGAGTTGAAGGGTAAATTTGGATATTAAAAAATTAGTACGATAAGAGAGTTCTCTTTTAACATGGTTTCTGTGAGCATAAAAAAGAACCATGGTATGTGATGATGAGAAAATGAATCGTGAAAAGAAATAAATTATAATTATAAATTATAATAAAATATGGAGAAGTAAGATGAGAGAGAAATGTGTAGGAGGTAACTAAGAGAAAATATATATATATATATATAATTATGAGATTATTAAAAAATATTGAAATTACTAATCTGACCAATTTCCTTTTTAAAGGAAAGAAATGAAATAAAAGGTAAATTTGAGTATTCAAAAATTGGTACGACAAAATTATTATTTTTAAAGAAAATAGTACAGATATTTTTCTCTTACCATTAATGCTGGCATGCGTTGCAGATCTGTTAGTAAGATACAGAATTTGTGTGGTTTATAAATCTCTAAAGCTTCTTATTGTTAGCCAAATATTTTCTTAGGATAAAATTGTGAGACTGATAAGAATACAATAAACAACGCCTAGCGCCACCATTTGACATTATTTGTGGAAACGAGACGTTGTGTTCATTTCAAATCTTTATTTGGACGTGAATGATACTGAGAAGCTTCCCACATCAATTGTAAACAAGAAGGTTTTTTTATTTATAAGCTCTAGAACCTCTTATCTTTAACAAAGTGTATCTTCAAGATAAAAATAACATTATGTAGACAATCAATTTTGAGTAATTTATAAAATTAGAGATGTTTGTAAAGTCAAAGAGATCATTTACTTTGGTGTGTGATATAAATGGTTGACAGAGCCCATTTAAAATAAAATAAATTAATATTTTTTTAATTGGTGTTTACCCAATTAGATAAAATATAGAACATGACCGAATTGTGTCATCACACCAAAAATTAAATAAGTATAAGGCTTTCTATTCAAAGCCTAATGGATTAATAATACCCATAATTTATCAGTCCACCCTTCTCAGGTATTGAAAACAATTTGGGAAATAATATTTTATTTTTTTTAAAGAATGGTTAAGATACATAAAATTAAAATATAGCGAAAATATAAATAATTTTCTTGTGATAATACAAATGTGTAAATTACCTACTTATGGAAAAAAAATAATAATTTATGCCCCTGTATTATTAAAAATACAATAATTTATCTTCTTAAATAGAACAATAAATTATTTTATTTTAAAAAATAGATTACAATTATTTTTTTATAAAATAATAATTTGTTTATTTATACCTTCACAAAAAACGTAGATTGCATAAAACCTTTGAAATCTATATGTATAGTTAGTAAGAAGTAGATTTTGCATAAAAAGATATTTATTATGTTTGGTTGTGCTTTTGGAGTGTTTAGTTTTGTGTTTTAGAGATAGAGAGAGAAAAATAGAGATAAATAAATGTGTGTTAGAGATAGAACGTATGTTTGGATTTATTTTTAGAGGTAATTTAAAATAGTTTAAAGTTGTTGGAATTCGAAAGATAGAAGTCATTGTTCATTATCAAATCATGTCTCTTTTATATATAAATATGTATATAAGAATATTGTATGTTTAATGTTGTACTTTTGGTAGACCAAAATTAATTATCAAATCATATTTCTTTTATATTATATTTTTATATATAAGTGTGTATATTTTTATTATATATAAAAAATTAAAAAATAAAAAAACACACAAATAAAGTGTAAAAATAAAGAAGTAAATATACGGTGTATTTTATCTTGTATCGAATATTGTACAAAAATGAAACCAAACATAGTAATTATTTTTCTATGTAATGGTTTGATTTGATTTTTGAAAGTCTGTAAACATTCTCCTGAAAAATATTTAAATATTGCCGCCAGTATGGCTGAAAAGGTCCCCAACGCCCATATACTCATTGTCAAATATCTCACTACTGTAAAACTGTCGTGTAAGGAACTGTACTTGGTACAACATTCATATGCGTATTGTACAAGTGGTTGATGCTTCGAAAGAAAAAGTTGGGACGTTTCTCTTTCATTGTCATGGAGCAGTATTACATTTTGATGGTCCGTACTCTTGACAGTGACCACTGAGGAATGGTGGCACATGCTTCCTGTCAAATCATTTTTCACGGGACGCCCAGGATACGTTGTACGGTTCAGTGGACGGCTAGGATTTCTCTCTTTTGTTAAACTTTCTCTCTGAATGATAGCCCAAAGAGAGAGAGAGAGAGGGACACTCACTGAGCCTGAGCCATTTGCATAGTATCAGCTATACAGTATCTTGCATAACATTACACAAAATACACGCTCACTCTTTCTCTCTCTCTCTCTCTCTCTCTACTGGGGCGACTGCTACCAGGTCGACCTTCGGTCGGGTGGACTATAAAACAGAAGAAACCCACAACAGTCATTTTCATTTTCCTCTCACTTATTTGCTGGTAGGAATGCTGAGTGACAGCGATTGGCCAAGAGAAGTTCGTAACTTTCAGCTTCTACTTACTGTAGCTGCAAAACCCTGAAGCAGAAGGAGAAAAGGATAGGGCTTTTTTCCATTTCTTGTGCTGGTTTATTGGTTGTCTTACGGAGTTCCTGTTGAAGACAAAGAACTGGCGAAGTAGGTGTAAAATTTTCTTGGGTTTAGATGATTAACGATGATGAGCTGAAATTGGATTTTTATGGAGGGGGTCCATTTTTTGTTTCTTTTTCTTTTTAGTGGGCGCTTGTGAATTTAGTGATATCGTTTATGAAGTAAAATGCAAGTGAAGATTTGAGATGGGGAAGAGAAGTAGGGAGCAGTAGGCTGTTGGAGCTCAAAATGGCCGAGCGTTTAGGGGTTGATATAGTGTGGATACGAAGTGAGGGATTTGTTTGAGGTGGGAGTTTTAAGCGATAATTCTGTTGCTCTATACACAAATTTGTAGCTTTATCATACTTAGAGTTTGACAAATATTTGTATTTGAGTAAACCGTGGATAAAATATGAAGCTTTCAACATCAGGATTGGGTCAGCAGTCTCATGAAGGTACCTGTATTGTCTTCTCTTTTCCAACATACTTTTCTTTTCCTTTATGTAGCTTGAATTTCTGTTTCTCTTTTCCTTTTTTCCTTTTGTTAATTTTTTGTGAAGTTTGTTTAATTCAAGTTCATGAAGTATCTGGCAAGTGTGTCCGTTTAGCTGAAATTTTTGTTTTTGAAGTTTGCACCCTTCTCTTCGAAGGACTCATATTAAAGCCTGTTGCAAAAAGAAAGAGAATTTCACTAAGTTATTTAGCTGAAAGAAATTGTGATTGATGGATTTGTTTATTGATTGTGGGGTATGGAAGGGGAGAAGAAGTGTTTGAATTCTGAGCTATGGCATGCCTGCGCTGGTCCTTTGGTGTCGCTGCCAACAGTTGGAAGCCGTGTGGTTTACTTCCCTCAGGGACACAGTGAACAGGTTTTCTTGAATGTATTCTATTGTACTTTTCACTTCTTACAGATGTTGTTTAACATCAAGTACTCGTTTTGGTCTCTAATAGATCTTAACTGGAAATGTTCATCAGGTTGCCGCCACAACTAACAAAGAAGTTGATGCCCAGATACCCAATTACCCGAGCTTGCCACCCCAATTGATCTGCCAACTCCACAATGTTACAATGCATGTGTGTTTTCTTCTGTAAATGATTTCTGTTCCTATCTTGTTAATTAGCTCATTTTATTTATATAAACCTCAAAAAGAGTCCGGTTCATTTGGTGAATCTCAGGCAGATGTTGAAACGGATGAAGTATACGCTCAGATGACATTGCAACCCTTGACTCCGGTATTTTCAAGCTATACCAAGAATGGTGAAGCTTTTTATTATTTTTATCTAGGATTTATATTTGCTGGAAGACCTAATATCTATAGTTACACAGCAAGAACAACAAGATGCTTACCTTCCTGTGGAGCTGGGAACTCCTAGCAGGCAGCCAACTAATTACTTCTGTAAGACTCTGACAGCAAGTGATACCAGCACACATGGAGGCTTCTCTGTTCCTCGGCGTGCTGCAGAGAAAGTTTTCCCACCTCTGGTAATAATTCTCTCATGACCCCGTCATTCTGATAAAAAGTGGTGTCAGAGCTGTTCTGAATTTTTCTTGGTGCCTCAGGATTTCTCTCAGACACCACCTGCACAAGAACTTATTGCCAGGGATCTTCATGATGTTGAATGGAAGTTTAGACATATTTTTCGGGGTACGTTTCTGAGGCTGTTCAACCTCCAGTCTTTGATTTGTGAAACTATTTCTAGTGCTTGAATTTCCGGTCCTTCTATTTGTAGTTTAGTTTCTGTGACGCCATTCCTTTAATATTAATGCAGACTATGTGTAAATTCTAGTTTCCTATGAGTTTCACATTAATATGTATCCCCTTTTACTTACTACAATAGAGAATATTGGCCTTCTAACATTGATAATGATAATGAAAAATCAAATGGTAAGAAGTTGATAAAAGAGTGCAGAGGCAAATTTCTGTTGATTAAAAGTCAGCTGGCTCTAGTTGTGTATTTGAAAGATGAGAAGCAACTGCTTTAAGGAAAAAAATGAGGCATGTCATAAGTATTTGAATAGAATGATACAAAAAATTGTTTTCCCATTGGTTACTGGATAGATCTAAATAAGGCATGGAAAGTGAGAAGGATGAAAAGTTAGCGAAAAGGAAGTTGCCATATAAATGTTGGACGCGGTACTTAACCGGGTGCAACGGAAACAACCAAATTTGGTGGGAGTGATGCAATCCTCTCTATTTGTGGCTACACATCTCTTATTCTTTGATGTATTGACTACTGGAGAAGGAAGAAACTTCTTAGTGGAAGGCGAAAGAGCCGCATTTATATTGGTATTATGTGCTAAAGTTCTTTTGGATGTTGAGTTGTACGGAGCATTTGTTGATGTAATATTCTTCTGCATTCCGCTTAAAAAAGCACATGGAACTTCAAAAATAGTCTTGAAACCCAACTCCACAAGGAAATAAAAATTTGTAACCACTAGTTTCTTTATAAATGTAAAACATGGTTGGGAGTTGCTAATCTTTAACATTTACCGGTGAATAGTATTCAAAATGCATCACCAGTACTAGTTAATCATTGTAGAAATGTTTCCATGTCAAGATTTACCAAGAGACCTATACAGTTGTGCAGGAGGAATAGACCTCAAGTTGTTTTTACCATCTTCTCATAACATGATTATGGTCAATGCAAAGATAACGGGTGTTCACTTACTAGAACTAGAAGATGAAAAGAGATAAAAAAAAAAGTAGTACTACATGAGAAATAGAAGAAAAGATTTGATACTTTGTTTTCTGTTTTAGTTTCTTACTTGATCTTAGGTATTGACATAGTCAAGTGAACATGTCTTAGTCATTGGTTATTTAGTTAGTGAAAAATAATTATTTAGTTGATAATTATTTTAATCATTTTGTTAGAAAATAATGTTATATTGAACTAGTTGGTTGGTAGAAGGGTTATAAATTCTTGATGAGTTAAAAATTGAAACCACATTTCATTTCAATTTTCTGACTGGTTAAGAAAGGTAAATTACTCATTTGCAATTATTAATTACTGATGGGGTAAATATTAAGTGATTAGCTAAAAGTTAACTATAAATTAACGAAGTAATTTAAGTACTCAATTCTTTCATAATCATTTACTTGGTTAGTGGGAATTGATTATTAATTATTCATTATACTTTTGTGGCATATAATTAAAACTAATAAATTTGGCAATTTAATGCTTTTCCTGGTGCTGTCAGCATATTCCAAGTCGAAAAATGTCGAAGGGGTTTTTTGTGTAACGAAAACACTCCTGACACCCTATGTCAGTATAATTTTCCAAACATTCGGAGTAGTAATTTGACCATTTTGCAGGAAATGTTAACCTTAAAATAAAGGAACGTACTAAAGAATGCATACAGATTTATAGTTACGTTAGCTAGATAAAATGCCGTTCAAACAAGACCTTACCACACGTATTAAGTATGAAATAAGTATATTTATTATGCAGTATTGCAAGGATAAATGATCCTGTCCTATAATCAAAGTCATGAATAGACACAATTTGTGTAAGCAAAAGCTGAACATAAAATTATTGACATGGACATTTTGATTCGTCTTTGAGCTCCTACTAAAGACAGTGAAGTGCAATGTAATACCCGATAAAGAGGTATTGGTTCTTAAATGTAGGTTTCTATTTCTGAAGGGGATGTTGCAATTTACTTTGAATATATCAAGTGTTCAAGCTTCTTTGGAATTGTAAGTTTATCACATATTCTGGGTGCTGAAAATTTCAAAGACATGCCCAACTTCAGAGTCTTTTGCTTTGCCTTAATAGTTGAATCTTATGATGTCAGCTTTTTGCCTTTTGTTTTGTCTTAATATGATTTGTGTTTGTAAAGTGCTACCCTCTACAAATTAAAAGTTGATGAAAGTAGAACATGGATATTATTTTAGGGGTTGAGTCTAGCTGGTGTTTTGGAAGTGCCATATTTAAGTTGTCTTAGCGGTAGTAGCGACAATGCAATAAGGTACTTACAGTTTCCGAGATCATGGTTATGCTTATTAAGTAGCAGAATTAGAGGTCAAGAAGGCCTTGGAGACAAGTGATATATAGTATTCTCAAGATCCCACAATCACACTGCAAGCTGAAACTTTTTACAAGGAGATACCCTATTATGTTTAACAGATGCAAGTAATATTTTATAAAAATCTCCTTGGTTTCTGAAATAAGAAATGTCGTCAGAGAGTGAATTCTCTCCTATTGATTTTATTGATCATAGTTATATATAAAAGTTCTTACCTAATCTACTGAAGGAAGCAAACTTAAAACCAATATTTCCTAAGTTAACTCCTGTATAATGAATATTTTTTCCTGATAAATCCAATAATATCTCCTAAATATCGAAAGACATGTTTTCCCCCAATCCACCTGCTTCTCACTATCATTAAACTAAAGAAATGACATTCCCAATCTCTTAAAAGTCTCCAACACTGCCTTTCAAGCTAAGGAATAGATACTCGTCTTTGCCAGCTTGCTGAAGATGGAATCAGACCCAGGTCCTGGCAAATCCTTGTGAAGATATCAGCTTCTTGTGACTGAGCGGGGACATAGCACATATTATTCAAGCTTCTTGGTTTTCACGTTTATTGAAACATGATCTAGCCCTGACATGCTTCATTTGATCGTCCTTGACCAGGAATGGTATGTATTGGCTGAACACACTGATAGCATATTCAATTTCTGGACTTGTAAGGAACAGATTAATAAGTCTCCCTCCTAAAGATGGGCATCTACCTCGCCGACTAGAGGATCATCCTCCCTAGCTTTCTGTTTCCAATTCTCTAGTGGTATTTTGAGGGGTGTACAACTGAATTTCCAGGTCTCTTGCAGTAAATTGAGAATGTATTGTCTCTGTGAAATGAAACTACCTTTATGACTTCAAGCAATCTCCATTCCGAGAAAATACTTCAATGCATATAGATCTCTCAATTTGTATTCTTCTGTCAACCTCTTCTTGAGTTGAGGAATCTCTCCATTATCTCCTATTATCTTCATGCCGCCCACATATATGGTTAAATAAACTTCCTTATTTGCCTTTCTTTATCAAAACGGTGTGAATGGCTTGCTCCTGCTTATATCCCAGCATTCAAGTTTGGTGCTATGCCTTTTGAACCAGGCCCATGTGGACTGTTTGAGGCCAAGGGGCTTTTCCTCTACTTGCACATTCATCTTTTTTTCTTCCTCACATGTAACCCAGACAGTATTCTCATGTAAACGTCTTCATCTAGTTCACCACTGAGGAAAGAATTTTTATATCAAGCTGATGGAGTTCACATTCAACAATTACTGGAAGGGAAGAAAACCCTGACTGTGTTTAACTTTCTGATGGGAGCAAATGTTTGCTCGTAGTCTGTCCCCTAGGTTTGAGTGAATAACTGAGCTTGCATCTCTGCTTTACACCTCTCAATATGGGACACAAAACCTTATCATTTCTGGAAAATAGCATTTCTACCCTATTATGTTGGGGAATATCCTACAAACACAGTTGATAACATTTGGACCAAGTTTCCTTTGATTCAGATATTGGTGTGGACAAAGACTTAGATTCAAACTCTTTAAATGGAAAGGAGTTGGAAATGTCTCTTTGAGGAAACTTTTTTAAAAGAGGCCTCAATGGAGTTCGGACTTGAATTGTCTTTAAGAGTAAAGTGTTTATTGGTATTACAGATGCGAGAATTGCTTTCTGCAAAAGGAGTTCTGGAAAAACATCTAGTGAGCAAAAAAATCTTTGTTGTAGTGTATAGGCACAAGAACTTTGATGATGCATCCCATTTTCTCCCAAGTACTGGATAAAGTTGTGTGAGAAGTATCCTTTCCTGTTATCAGTAAGCACATTTTTATTGGGCAATTCAAAGATATTCTGGATCGGTTTATAGAATTATTCTAGAATAGAACAGGCTACAGAGTATTCAGGATACGGACAAAGCAATGTGATTCACCTATGAAAGTGATAAACCACGATCCAATCAGGTTTGCACTCCTTGCTGGTTTTGAGATCTCACCATGAATTGATTGAAATGCTTTGGAGGGTTGCTAAGATTGTACTGGATGATTTTGTTTTGCAAGAGTGCACTGTGCACAATGAAATGGATATTTTCTTTGTTGATGATAAGATGCAGATCTAAGGTTTCAAAATAATAGAGCTTGGGTGTCATAAAAGTAGATGCCATAACTTCACATCAGAATTAGACATGACTGAAAGAGATCTTTTATTTGGTTTTTAGATCTAGTGGAAGACTTGACTCTTGACAGGTACTAAAGGCTAACTTCTCCTCAGCACCACCAATCATATTGCCAGAAAATGGTTTCTGAAATTCTCAACAAGAAGAAGAAGATGTCACAACACAAATCCATATCGCTAGTTAACTGACTAATTGATAATAAGCTGTTAACATGTTCATGATTTCTAAGAAGTTGAATCTGGGAGGAGCTTTAGCTTTTTGTGAAATTTCATCTGAAACCAATTTTTGGAGCTTTGAAGATAGATTCCCTTATCATTAAGATTTTGAACTTTGTTAATAAGATCCAAGATTGAGGAGAATTGATCGGGGTTGCTACTTGTTTGTTTGCAGAAAAATCTTGGAGGACATCCGGTACACCCATTAGTATCCCCTGGAATAGATTCATGGGAGTCTCTTTTTGAAGAAAAGTATCACATGAAGAGCTCTTTTAGCTCATTAGATAAGCAAATAGTTCGCTACCAGATAGCTGGTCACATTTTTCCATCAGCAACCCAGATGTTAATTGTCTGATCGTTCCTCATATGTGTTAATAGCATCTATTGAACTGGTCGTAATTGAATGTGCCCGTATCCAAGCTCTTGCAATTTCCTGCAGGGACTTGTCAGATTGGCTCATTTTACCTTTTTGCACTGTTGAGCGTTGGGTTCTCTGAAATTTGAGACTTGAACCCACTAGAAAGCCTGTTTTTCTGTCTCAACAGTTGGTGTAGCAAATCAGTCTGCTTGGTTGAACCCACTTTGATTGGCTGAACATTGGCCATTACACGAAAAAGAAAAATAAAAACTAGGCTACCAAAACCGGTTGTACCATGAAGCGAGAAATATTATTAAGAGAATGAATTCTTGCCTATTGATTTCATTGGTCATAGATCTAATCTACGAAGGTAATGAAATTAAAACCTGAAACAAATTTCCGTAATCTCTCCTATGTAATCGTAATGAATGTTATTGTTTTATGAAAACCCCCTATAACATCTAAATAATTACTATCTATTAAAATAAAGAAATAATCTTTCTAAATCACCGACAGTTTCAACAAAAGGCAGAAGCAGAAAGCAAAAGCTTGTGGCATATGTGCTGATTGTTTTCATCTATCTCCTACATATTGTTTCCATCATTATGATTTTGAAAATTACATTTTACTAGGAAAAACTAAAATAATTGAAAATCTTCTACAAGTCCTAGTTGTTGTGCATAATGACTCATGTCGTGCATGCTTAATTTATTCATGCTACACATTGAAAGTCACTACACAGTTGATTCACAGACAGGGTGCTCTGATTTCTACTTTTACCTTTGGATTATTAATATGGGTGTGAGTGCGTCTTCACTCAGGTCAGCCCAAGCGTCATTTGCTTACCACTGGCTGGAGTGTCTTTGTTAGTGCCAAACGACTTGTTGCTGGAGATTCTGTTCTTTTTATTTGGTACAATTTTACTATCGATTTTCCTATAGCAACTTTTAACTTTTGCCTTTAATCACTAATTAACATATAATAAAACAAAATTATGTCAATTGGCTTTAGGAATGAGAAAAATCAGCTTCTTTTGGGAATCCGTCGTGCCACTAGACCACAAACTGTGATGCCATCATCAGTTCTTTCAAGTGACAGTATGCACATCGGATTGCTTGCTGCTGCTGCTCATGCTGCTGCTACTAATAGCTGCTTCACTGTTTTTTATAACCCAAGGTGGGTTTACATCATTCTCTCGTTTTTCTTTTTCCATCTGCTGACAAAACCTTGTCACATCAGGGCTAGTCCATCTGAGTTTGTCATACCTCTTTCAAAGTATGTCAAAGCCGTATATCACACGCGTGTTTCAGTTGGAATGCGTTTCCGGATGCTATTTGAAACTGAAGAATCCAGTGTCCGCAGGTATATTAATGCTTAGTGCCGGTACGGGAACATCTTTGTTTACTACTATTCTGATCATTAAGCATAACATGATGATAAGTAGGCAGTAGTTAGTATGTAAAATGTCTGGATGTGGAGATATGAAGATGATATGTACATCATTAGGTTATAAAGATTACAGTATGGCTTCTAAGGGCTTTTGATTTGATGATTAATGGTGTCAAATTATTATTTGACCATATTTAGGTGGAACCATCATTGTTTGTTGTTGATGAATATATGTTGTCAGATAGTAGCTTTCCCACTTAAGTGGGACTAATGACAGTTTCCTGGCGCATCATTTCTTGCTAAAATTATTACAGGACAACTATGTGTTCTCATGATGCGAACATACTACTCTGATGTGTGTTGTGTGGATAATTTTCTACTATTTTATATGGAATTCTCTAATACATCATCATCTTCTCATAAGTATGACTGTTGAGATAATAGGGAGTTGTTGCTAGAGCGCTAAAACTGAGCAATATCAGGACTTTGCCAAAATAATGTTTGCATGACATTTTGTCTTTTAAACTCTTGGTCTTCTTATGAATGGAGCATTGCACATCCAGATACATGGGCACGGTTACTGGCATTAGTGACTTAGATCCTGTTCGTTGGCCAAACTCTCACTGGCGTTCTGTAAAGGTAAAGGACATTGCTTTAATGCTTAGATATTCTTAGTTGTCATTTTATTCGCATGCCAGCCTTTTAGGTGTATCTTTACTTCATAGTGTAGATAGCTGAAGGTTTTAGATATAATTTGTTTCTTGTCATTTTCCTTGCTGAAGTCTAAAGTTTATACCCATGCCTGGAATATATATTTTTATTTACAGCTGAAAATTCTTAGTTCATGTAACTGATGCAGAAGAGATCTAAAATCTAGGGATTATTAAATTATTATGTGAATTTTTTAATACTCTTAGCTTTGTAGTTTTACCTAAGTAGAGAGTGGACTATGAGCTGCCATTGCAGGAACTTGTGTTTAGAAATAAAGGTAGCAATTATTTACAACAGAAAATATCATGGCTTATAACTCTACATTTTCCCTTTGATCTACTTTTATTTGATACCATTGTAATTTACAAACAACATGCCATGTGAATCTAGTAGGTTTACATTGCACTCAAGCATGTTTATGTCTTATATTTTTCTTGGTTGATGGGTGAAAATTAATTTTGATTATTTCCTTATTTTTTGAGATTGTTTTGAGCTAAAAAAGATATGGTTTCTAATCTTGATGGATATTGACCTATTGAACTTTTTGTTTTTGTTTTTTTTGTTTTTTTGCATTTTGGGTTGCTTTTGATTCTTTAGATGTTATATTTGGTGTTTTTATTTTTATGCTGTTGCTTTCTTTGCGTATAATATTGGTATGTTGGTTTAAAAAGGATGATATCCATATTTTGAATAAAAATTAATGAAACGATAGAAATACTGAACTTGCACCTTAGGGCAAGGCACATTGAAATGCCTTGTAGACTCATTGGTTCTATATATTTTTCAATTGAGATATGTTTTCTCATTTGATCACTAATGTAAACTTATGATGTGTCCAGATAATTCGAATAATTAAATAAAATATAATGTTATAAATTTTGTATGGTTTTATTGCATGGATAAGAAGTCAAATATTTATTATGCTACATAAGCATATGAAACTTGTTGAGGTATTTGACATTATAAAAGAAATAACCTCATAACGTGTCTTCTTCACTCCACGATTGTTGCATCACTATCAATAGGCAGCTAGCTAGCGACCCCTAGCCCCCTGGCTGTTGGCAACTTAAGCACCACGAGCGCCTGATATCTTGTCTCATTAGACCCTGGTCTGTATATCAGCCTCTTGGCCCATGTCTAATTCTCTATAGCAGCACAACTGCCTAACTAATTCAAAAGCCTGAAACCAAGTACAAATGACACAAGCTAATAAATAAATTTAGATTTAATTAAAGGTGTACAATTGTGTACAAACTAGAAAAAAATATTAGAATTGTGATGATATACTGTAATGTGAAGAAAATGTTTAGAACTCTTTAATTTTCCTCTTTGAACTTAGCTTATTGGCTTATCAAATTGGGATATCAACATATTTCAATAATTACCTAAACCAAATTGTGAGATCGATATGTATTCAATAAATCGTTTCTGTGTGTCAATTTTTTTGTTTGATTTGGTTTCGACTCATTTCTGTAATCTTAAAAACATATAACTATTTAAATTTTTAAAAGATATCATCACAACTTTCTATATACAAGATAACATTATAACACAGGACTAGTTATTTGCGAATTTCTGTGTGCATGTTAGAGATTTCCCATTAAAAGTTCTAAACATATTTTTTACTTTCTATTGTTAAAATGATCAACTATTTAATTTCTTATTTTAATCCATAGGAGTATTATATTTGTATTTTATATATGAATATTCATGTAACATACACATACTTATTCAATATATTTTCACATGTATGAGAATAGGTTTGGTTGGAAATACAAAAATTTGAGGCACATTGAAGCCAAGTCCAGGTTTGACTTGGACCTATTGCATCGTATGTAGAAAAATGTCTTAATGTAGATAGTTCAGAATTTATCATCAAATACTATTATACACCCCCCATTGATATACCATTATGGATTACATTGGATTTCTCGGTTGAAGTTATAATGTTTAGAAATAATCATAATTCAAGTACTTATTGGCTGTACTTTTTATCCAGTAACTCAATTCTCTTTTTTGGTAGAGTAATCTTGGATCATATGTATGCAGTATTTATCACATCTTTCAGGCTAGCCATGATTGTCCTGGGAATCCTTATTCTGAAACCACTTTAATATGTTCTATGGTCCGTCAACCTTGATGGCTTTTCTTCTAAGTTTGTCTGGCCTCTCAATTAATCATGTGATGGGTTTTGTTGTAAGTTTGTCTGGCCTTCTCATTACTAGCATTTCATTTGATGATGTTTGGACAAAGAATGCTACATGAGTTCTAGCTTCTAGGACCTAGACCAAGCTGCATCCGTCCAACATAAGCAGTTTTCACATTCCTTTTGTTGACTCCGACTGCTTACTGATTATGTCTCTTTTTCTCCCTTTTCCCTGAATCTGTAGGTTGGTTGGGATGAATCAACAGCTGGTGAGAAGCAGCCAAGGGTATCTTTATGGGAAATTGAGCCTTTGACAACATTTCCCATGTATCCCTCATTATTTCCTCTCAGGCTGAAACGGCCATGGTATCCCGGGGCATCATCTTTCCAAGGTATAAGTCCCATCCCAAATTTGCTTCTCTCTTAATTTATTTGCAGAAGTGCATCATATAGTACTTCTCAGTTCTAACCTCTAGTGCTTTCGCTGGTGAAAGGAAGTAAATGACCCAAATCTTTTTGTAGAATAGCTGTGAGAAAGCTAACTGGTTGAGCTTTTCTTGTCTGCAGAACTTCAGAAATCATATTGAAATTAAAAAGTGACAGATACCTATCATTGCCTGCCACCACCTTTTGTTTTTCTGATTCATTTTCAGTTACCAAATGACATGACCAATATCAGAGAGGAACTAGTAACACTAGTTTTCTTAACTAAATCGTATTTGAGCAGAAAACAAGTGTTTTGCTCCTTGAGTGAATGGTTTACAGAGTTTTTCTGGGTTCCTATCTCAGATGTTAGTAATGAAGCAATTAATGGCCTGACGTGGTTGAGAGGAGGTGAGCAAGGGTTCAATTCAATGAACTTTCAGTCTGTGGGCATGTTTCCATGGATCCAGCAGCAGAGACTTGATCCAATGGGCTCAAGTAATGATTTTGGTCAGCAGTATCAGGCAATGCTAGCGGGTGGACTGCAAAATTTTGGAAGTGGAGAGTTACCAAAACATCAATTAATGCACTTTCAGCAGCCTGTTCATTATCTTCAACATTCAGGCAACCATAATCCTGTGTCACAGCAGCAGCAAGTAGTCCAGCCATCAGTTTCTCCTCATATGCTTCCTGCTCAGACCCAAATGCTGTCAGATAATACGCAGAGACCAGCAGAACAGCAAGTTGACAATCAGTCACAAGAACATCTAAAACATCATACTTATCAGGAAGCATTTTTGATCCAGCATGATAAGCTCCAACAAAGGCAGTCATTGGATATTCCATCCCCATCATTTACAAAATCAGATTTTACAAATTCCAACAGTAACTTTTCAGCACCCATGACTCATTCTAGCATGCAAAATATGCTTGGTTCAATTTGTCATGAAGGAAGTGGTAATCTTTTAGGTTTTTCAAGATCTGGTCCACCAATCCTTACTGAGCAGCCAACCCAACAGTCCTGGGTCCCAAAATTTGCTCCGTCACCAGTCAGTGGTGGTTCCAATTCAAAGCCAATTCCACCTTATTCTGGAAAATATGGTTCCATTGAGCAGGAGAGTTGTAACTTGGATGTGCAGAATCAAGCTCTTTTTGGTGCTAATATCGACTCCTCGGGTCTCTTGATGCACACTACCATGTCAGGTAGTGGTACTTCTTCAGTTCATGCTGATATGTCCTCTATGCCATTAGGAGCATCGGGGCATCAGAGTCCGCTGTATGGCTATGTGCAAGATTCTTCTGATGTGTTGCACAGTACAGGACAAGTAGACCAACCAACTCCAGACCATACCTTCGTCAAGGTGATGATAAGAGATTTGTATTCTATAACTCTGTGCATTTTGTCTTGTGTTAAGAAATGTAACTATTTTGTTTGTATTAGGTCTATAAAACAGGTTCCGTTGGTAGGTCACTGGACATCGGCCGGTTCAACAGCTATCAAGAGCTGCGACAGGAATTAGGTCAGATGTTTGGGATCAAAGGGTTGCTTGAAGACCCTCAAAGATCAGGCTGGCAGCTTGTATTTGTTGACAGGGAGAATGATGTGCTTCTCCTTGGAGACGACCCATGGGAGTAAGTGTTTTGATACAATACTACATGGGATTTTGTTTCTTGTTTGGAGAGTCATGTTTTTGACATTCGTTAGAGCCTTTTAATTTTCTGGTCTCTTGCATGCAACACGAAGACATCCAATTTAAACATTCTTTTCATCTGATACTGGTCTCAAAGTTTTCTTTATTCATACCATCTTTACAGGACTTGGTCTTAGGAGTTGGCACTAATTTGTTGCATATTTTCATATCTTATCTTTTACAAAATACTCCACTTGAACCCGTGTGCCCTTTCTTTTCCCTTGGTTACATCATACAGTGTCATTTTGAAAAATTGCCTATGCTGGAACTGACCATAGTAAATTCCATATACAGGGCATTTGTTAATAATGTCTGGTATATCAAGATCCTCTCTCCTGAGGATGTGCTAAGACTGGGGAAAGAAGAAGCTGAATCCTTGAGTAGAAGTGCAGTTGAACGGATACACAGCGACGAGACCCAGAACCCGGTCTGCAGCCTACCATCTCTCGGATCTCTTGAATACTGAGCAAAGTTCTAACTCTTTCTCATAAAGTTCCTAGAAATTGCTCGTGTATGTTTGTTGTAATTGGATCCATAGAATATATCCGTTCTCATGTTGCTTGATGGGAGTTCTGTATGACATCATAGGACAAGATACATTGTAACGACTCTCCCTTCTGGTGAATGCTGACCTGAAAGATCATGAATCTGCACATCAGACTTTAAGAACCAGGAACTGTTAAGCTAGATTTGATACCTTGCTGTACTGTAAGCACTTGGTTGTTTCTACCTGAAGTTGTTGCCTTAATGAGCTACTGTTTTCACGAGACCGATTAACCAAATCCCCAATAAAATTGAAGGTAGCCATTTGTCAAGAAAGCTGGTTGCAGCTGATTTCTTGTCGCTGCTGGTGGCATTTAGCTCCTGTTCTCGAGGATGTGTAGGTTGGGTTCCTGAAAGACAGGGTAGATTACGTTGATACTTGCTTTGGTCTAACTATGAATATAATCCCATTTGATAAAACAAAATTACATTTCTTGAGATTCTCGAAACTTTACTAGTCCAATTGGAATAAATAGATTGCTCAAAATGGTTTAATAATTAATAATATCTTGCACTCATTTTGGTCTCTTTGTACTATCTCCTTGTTCATCTTATTTAATTATTCTTGTCATTTTTTTTATTGTCGATAATTTTCACTTTATAATAGTGCGATATAAGTGAATGTTTGGGGATACTCGTCCAAAGTTTGGTTTTGCGGGGTTTGAAGAAATAGTTAAGTTATACTTAGCTTATCTCTTTTCCTTAAGTTTGTTTGGCTACTCAGTCCCTCTTGGCTTGGAGCCAGATTTTCATCTTAATCTGCAAGAAAATAGACTTTACCTTAGGTCGATCTGCTAAAACTCCTTTCGATAAGTTCCCGCTCGAAGTCGGATGCTTTGAAAACGTTTCGTAAAGCTCCAGCTTTCAACTACCTTCAACTGGACAAAGTCTGATGACGTCCGTCTCCGTTATGCCAAAGGTTGGATTGAACTACGTCCTTTCATCTCTTTGTTGTCAATTAGGCTATACCGTCTAGGATCAACCCATAGTTTTCAAACAATCACTAATCGTACTATTATAGCTGGATTTGTCCATTAATGGCAGCAGAGGACTTTCTCGATATTCGAATAGCAAGCAGTTGAGAAAGCTGTAATATGTCTAGTCTCCTAGTGCCCTTTGGGAGGAGTATCTCCAGCTTTTTCTTTTAAGTCACGGGCTATTCGCTAGCGCCTTTCACAGGCACTCCAGGTAATCAATCGTGGGTTGGGCAAAGGCTTCAGCCGTGCGATATAAGTGAATGTTTGGGGATACTTGTCCAAAGTTTGGTTTTGCGGGGTTTGAAGAAATAATTAAGTTATACTTAGCTTATGTTTGGTTCGTGTGATAGGATTATGCATGATGAGATTTGGTGGGATGTGAAATGAAATAATAATTAATTCAATGATCCATTATATAGTGTTCAGTTTGACGTATTATATGCGTGATATTGTATGTGATAATATAATATAGTTATTGGTTTTGAATATTTTACTCAATATTGTTGAAGTTTTTATATTCTAACCTTGTATTTTCTTGAAGTTTTTATATTCTAACCTTGTAGCTTCTGAATAATTATAAAACATATAAAAAACATCTCAATATTTATTGAAATGTAATTTTTAAAATAATAATTCTTGTGCAATATTTCTATTTATTTTCCAATTCATATGAAGCAGAAGTTCAAAATAGATTCCAATACAAAAAAAGAGTTAATTACATTCTGTTATCTGAACTATGACCGTTTTTATACTTTAGTATCTAACTTTTTTTAAACCAACTTGCCATCACAACTTTACAAATTTTGTGCTTTTCTATTTATAACTATTTTTCAACTAAATTTTGAAATGGGCGAGTGGATCGGTATGGGAATGCGCAAGCGAAAGCGGTGATTAAAATACATAAATTAAAAATTGAATGCAATAAGACTATGGTTCCAAGGGGTGTACCCTTGGAGTTCCCCGGCGTTCGATATAGTTAATTAAATAAATAATAAAAACTAAAAAATGGGGTTTATGGTAAAATTAAAGTCGAGGAGCCTCAAGAAACGTAAATCAAAGATTACCTCTTGTTTGATTTTATTCGAACCTCCTTTTGTTAATTTGTTCATGCGAGACTCCAATGTAAAAGTTCTCTAAAGACACGTCCATACCATACTGGAAAATAAGGATCGCTTAATTTCCTTTGCTAGAAGAGAATAAGGAGGAAAACACACCAAGTGTGTTTGGAGAGAGAGGGGGCGGCCAATTGGAGTTGTTCTAGGGTAGGTGGATTTTTTTTGTTTTGTGCGATAATTAATTATTCCAAATAATTAATTAGAAAAAAAAAATATATATATATATATACACACCTTGTATGGATGTACTAGAATGTGTTTAAGTTTATTACATTATCCATAAGGCAATATATTCTTTATTCTAAATAAAGAATGACTAACATAGCACTTTCCAAAAGTGAGAATTGCTAGTCAATTATTTCCTTCCCTAGAGTTATCCAATGTGCTTAATTTAGGGCGTGTTTGGCTGATTTTATTAGGAAAAAATACAAGGTCCAACTAATTTAATTAAATCTAATTTAATTAACAAACTACCTAATTTAAGCCCATCATATATTTAATCCAGTTAAATACATGCGCCCAATAAGTCTTTATTAATTAATAAGTCCAACTTATTAAATAATAAAGGCAAGTCCAATATAAATCAAGTTTATATATCCTTGTCTCCTCCATCCAATGGATCTCTTTCATTTGTAAGTAATTCAATTACTTATAGAATTAATTCTTAATTAATTCTTTGTCCCTTTTTAGTGATTTGTGTGTGACTCTTTAGGTTCACCTCTCAGCTAGACTTATGCTAGTGTCAAACACTATCATTAATTAAATCTAATTTAATTAATAATTTTCAATCAATCTTTGATCAAGAATGCTCGTCACCATGGGTGGCCGTCTAGCAATGGTCTATGGCACTAGAGACTAGGCGAATATTCATGTGAACTTTTAGGCTCTCAAGTCCATATGGGTACGGTCCGTCTGTCTACCGTTTTCTGGTCTTAGTCTAGGGCATGGAATTTGGTATCAGCTTCAATCCTTGACTAGGCGTCTATGCTTAATACCTGAGATCGTGTTACCCCAATTTGCTCGGTATAGGAACCTCTTTTCCTATTCAATGAATAACTGTGGCCACAGATTCATAGAGCGTAACCGGATCTCTAAGTGCATATGAGATACCTCTATCACGTATTGACAGAGAACGGTTCCTTTTCTTGAAACTCATCGTCCTCACTACATGCTTTTATTGCACTGGAGTCTGGACAATGCTTATGATGACTATGTATATGACATGATCACCTCTTGCACAAATCCAAGATACAACCATCTTATGCACGTGACTGTTGTGATTCCTTAAGTCTGAGGACTACTCCTATACTATCGGAGCCGGGCATCGAGTCATACCGACCAAGCCTCCAAGGCTTCCATATGACGATCCCCGTTAGTCAGTTCAATCGATTCGACTCCTAGCCAATCGACCCACTAAGATCACATAGACATCCCACGTCTATCGTCGATAAAACACTCACTCATCAAATGAATGTGACTCTTAATGCAAGTCTATATATGACACTCGATGCCCATTCTCAAGGTCCTCGACTTGGAACATTTCAGACCCAACCCTTGGCAGTTGATTTCAAGACTACTATCTAATGCGCATTCCAATTGTTGCATGGTTGTCAAAGTGGTCTATGAGCTTTGTTGTGATGTCTAAAAGAAATGCAAATATATACAATGAGCAAAACAAAGAAAATGCCATTAGTGAATACTCATTTTATTCACTAAATAATATTACATGGAATCGAGTTATTATCAGAATGGATTACAAGTATGCCAATCTAATTGGCTTGTAGGTACCTATTCTAATAAATTTTTTGTCAAAGAAAATCACATACAGTGCACGTGTGATATTTAAATGTTATGTGATGTGATATTTTTCATATATGAATAACATGTGATTTTTTCGGCAAAAAGAATCTTCATATATAACAAAGTGCAAATTTCATAAAATTGAGATGGTTAGTTGATGCAACAAAAGTTTAGATACCAAAGTGTAAAAATGAGCATAATTTGAATGGATAAATGTAATTTACCCTAAAGAAAAGAACGAAGGTTCAATTTCTTTAAAAAAATTATTATAGTATCTTAAAAATTTCAACTTTTTGAATTAATAACTAGTCAAAACTCAAGTAGTTTTTAAAAGGGCCAAATAAAAGTGAAGTAATATTTTTTTTCATTATATTTTTTTATCAAATTATTATACTTTAAAGTACATTCTTATAAGCATACATGCATTTCACAAGGAAAAAGCCAAAGTAAAAAAAAAAAAAAAAAGAAATTCGTGAAGAAGTGAAATTTAATCAATCAACTTAATAATGCGTGAATATATGGATCACGAAAATTATGTATTAAGTGGAAGGGCATATAAGAAAAATATAATAATCTCAGTTTAGACTAACTAATGACTTTAAAAAAAATGTGTTTAATTCTTTAAGCCAGTAGAATTTTAAGCCCGTTATTACTTCCTTCACTTTCTTATTCATTTTCTTTCCTCTTCTTTTCTCTCTTTTACTCTCCTCCTTTCCCTCTCTCTCTTTTTTCCCCTTGGCCTTTGTTGGATTATGTGCTCAATTAAATGGACTTTATCAAATTGAATTTAATTAAAATGTATTGTGCCTTAAATTTATTTAGATAAAATCGGCCCACTAGCAAAAATTGATGGAGATAAAGTTGATCAAAAAATTATATTTTTGGAAAGTGCTAGCTTGGTCATAATTAAACTCTTGTCTATTTGGAATGGATTCAAGAGTTGTCCTGTAGATAATAGAATGTATCCAGACACATTCTTATTTATCTATTCAAGGATATAAATAAGTATTGTGTATAATTATTTTAGTATGATAATTCATTACACAATATAACACAAAAATTCTTCCCTACTCCATCATGCTTTTAAGCCGCCCCCCTCTCTTCTCACCAAGGCTGAGATTTTTGGTCTTGATTCCTTCTAGCAAAGGGATCAAGCCCTCGTTTTTTCTAGTGTGGTGTGGATTATCTTTGGAGGATTCCTACATTGGAATCTCGGGTGAACATTCAACGAAATTAGTCGGTTGGAAGCTCAAAATTCTAAGAGATAAATTCGAGTTTCAATTTATGCTTCTCCTCTTATTTTCAACCATAGCCTCATATGATTAATTCTTTATTGTTGTGTAATTTTCATACTACATCAAACGTTTGGAACACCTATTGGATTCGTTGTTTTTACGCTTTAATTTTTTAATTGGTGTATGCGTTTCCGTTATTGCTTTCATTTGCGCGTTCCCCGCCATACCATGCGATCTTTCAGGACAATCCTTCGCTCAATTTCCAACCTGCCCACCATTCCAGTAGGATTTGTTTGCTCTTGATTTCTTATTTTTGGTGGCCTTGTATTTATTAATGGTTTTCGAATTCTTGTTCACATTATTCACTTTCTTTATTCCAATTATTAAATTAGCCCTAGGCTGATGCTTAACTAGCATCTTAAGTTTGATAGCCTATACTCTTCCTTTATGTCGATTGCCACCATAAGATCATCCAGAGACAATCTTCCTTTCTGATGCTTAAGTGTCATGACAATGTTTTTCAAGATTTAGGAAATTTATCTATATGGACATGACTAGAAACTTCTTAGGAAGTCTCATCTTGGCTCAGACATACATGCTCATGATTGATAATTCATGTATCTGTTTAGTTATGGACCTTCCCTCGACCATCTGATACCACATGAACTTAAAAATAGAATACTTTTGAGCCCTTGTTCTTCAGTATCATATTTTCTATCCAACTCATCCCATAACAATTTTACAGTGTATCAATTAGAACAATAGACATCAAAGAGCTTATTTGACATTATTGACAAAATAGCCCCTCGACCTATCTGATTCCCCTTCGTCCACTACGCCATCTCAATAGTTTTGGAGTCTGTATCAGTTGGTTCAAGTCTAGTCACCAGAGTACTAACAAAAGTCCTTTTATCGTCAACCATATTTTCATCCTTTGTTGCTAGCATTTGAAAATTTGGCTGAAGAACTTATCTCCAGAAGACCGGACAAGTTGACCATAGAGACAGAAACAACACCGAGCATTTTAATAATAGAAATCGAAAGTAAACAGGATTTTAGATATAAAATAGAAATCAAATTTCTCAAACAGCAACTATTTGTTCCAACCAAAAATTTGATTTTTCAAAATCGATATAATTTTTTCAAAATTGTTGGAAAAATTCAATCAATAGTAGTACAGTTTTGAAAAAATCAATTGAATAATGATAACAGTTTTGGAAACCAATTCACAGAACAAACACATCGAAACAAACGGAAGATCAGTTAGATATGTTATTATGCAAAATTTTAAATTAGGAAAAACTTACTATAGAGTTGTATCGTAAAAACTCTCAATCTAAAAGCAAATTATAAATCAAATCGCAGAACTACTTCTGTTTGTCTTGAAAAATTATAAGTCCCGTATTATTGTGCACCAAGTATACATAACTTCTCCCATCGTATTTCTATATGGGACAATATTACTTTCTCTTTTTCTACTCAATTTAATCTATAAATTCCATTGTGTATTACCATCTATATTTTAGGCTAATTGTTGTTACAAATTAGCAACATAACCACGCCAATTACAACAAAATATTAATCTTATGTGTACATATGCATCACAATTTTGGGTTATATCTCTCTTATAAGTAATTGTTGAGCCAATACATAACTAATGAGACTGAAAATAAAAATAAAAAGAATACAAGTGTCTAATATATTGTTCACACAAATTTTTGTGTATTCAAAAAATAATTACAAGACAAGAAAAATATATGAACAAATTAGTTTTTTGTTGATTTAAATTGAAAAGGGGATATAATTTCTGTAACAAAGTAATCCCCTAATTCTTTGCTCCGAATTTCGATCCAAGGGTATGAAGCGTATTTTTGGATGTGGATACGTAATTTAATCTCTCCAGATTTGTGAAGCAAACTACGTGTCATCTTGAAATTTGGTATCAAGACTTTGAAGACTGATGGAAGAAATGTAGAACCTTCATGGCTGCAGAGCTTTGTCGGGGCAAAGAGCTTCGGACTTGAGTTCTTTTGATTTTTCGTGTCTTGTGCGTGTCATATATATTTTATATCCTCTCTTGTCATGTGGTAGAAACCCTTATTTATAGACATGAGCAAACTTTGACTTGTAGCTCGAGCTTACATCTATTAGGTTTGAACACCATGAACTTGGACTAGTTTTTAGACGAGCCATTCTTCAACATATTTCTGGGCCCAATTTCGTCAATCCAAAATAAAAGAAATAAATCTATATTCATCTCGAATTGACCCATAAAAATACATAAGACCCAATTTTAGTATGGACACTTATGCAAATTTACCGTCTTGAATATATGAAAAACTCAAATTTATTATGAAGTTTAATTTAGAATCTGATTATTAATCAATTTACTTTAAACTTTTAATTGATTTTCTATTCCAAAATTTTGATGTGAACATATATATTTTCATGAACTCTTTTTTCCTTACTTTCTGAACATATAGTTTTGCCTAACTACAATTTTATACAATAGGTATCTTTTTCTACATGGATGAATAACATTTATTCTTGAAGAAAACAACTTTTGGTACAAAAAAATATTAGGTACAAATACCCAAAATTGGATAGGATAGATATGTTTCTTAGTCAAGAAAGGCCAACAAAAATTGCTTTTGAAGAACAAGACCCCTTTTCTGCATCTATTGATCCCCAAAATCCTTTTCAAAATACTATCTGTCATTATTCACTCCAAGATCAGATACTATATAGTATTTTCACAAAAAATTGGTCCCCCATTCCTAGTCCAAGGACATGGACCATCTCACCATACCCTAAACCCCACATCCTTAATTTCATGTCCATAATCTTAGATCCACCTTCAAGACTTGGAATTTATTAATTTTGTTTGTTTTTCTAGTATATTTATTAGACTATGTTTTGATTTCATTTTAAAATTCATTTGAAAAATATATTGGGAATCGTGCAATTATGAATGGAATTATGTGTGGCTTATTTTTAAATATATATATATATCTTACTCATAATGTTGGCACGCATTATAAATTTATTGCAAGACAAGGAGTTTGTGTGGTTTATAAGTATATGAAACCTTCTCACTATCAGCCGAATATCTTTTTAAGGTAAATTGTGAGACTAATAAGAATACAATCGACAATGTCTCGCGCTACGCTGCATGGATTAATAAGACACCGACATGCATTCGATATAAGTTGTGTATGATGAGTTTTGATTTACTTACAAGCTTCGTGACATTCTCTTCTTAACAAGAGTTCAAGACAAAAAAAATAAAGTCGATAAAGCCAGAGAGACATTTACTTTTGTGTATGAGATAAAAGATTAATAGAGCCTGATTGAATAAAATACGGGATATTTTTGTTGGTATTTACCAATTTGGGTAAAATGTAAAATATTATGAGATTGTACTATTACACTCCAAGACCAGATAAATGATCAAGTCTTAAAAGCCTAATGAATTAATAGTGTACGGACATTTTTTCTGTTAAATTATTGATCACAAACATCAATTCACCCTTATTAAATTGTACAATTGAAAGATAAACAAAAATGTATACACAATATTACAATAGTTAGGAATATATGTACAAAATATTAGGGATATTAAAAAAAAATAAAAAACAATTTTTTGGGGGGAAAGATTTTAAATTCTTATAGTTTATTTACTTTATTTCAAAGAATGATTAAAAATACATAAAATTGAAATGTATATGTATAGTTAATGAGAAGCAGATTTTGCAAAAGAATCACTATGTTTGGATTCATGTTTTTGCATTTTTCAATATGAGATAAAATATACTCAATATTTGTTTTTGTGTTTTTACACTTTATCGCTGTGTTTTTTTTTTGTTTTTCAACTTTCTATATATATATATATATAATACATATACTTATATAAATAATATAAAAGAGACATGATCCGATAAGAAACAGTGATTTTGTTTCCCAAAAATACAACATTAAATATACAATATTTATATATAAAATATATAAAAGAAATATGATTTAACAATAAACAATGATTTTTATCTCACAAATCCCAATATCAAAGCTACACCACTTATTTTAAAATATTCTAAATTATTTCAAAATATAAATTTAAATATTCTATTTATTTTCAACATACATTTACTTATATTTATTTTTTTATCTCTATCTTTAAAATACAAAATAAAATACTCAAAACACAAATTCAAAAACTGCTATGCATTTTTTATGTAATGGTTTGATTTGATTTTTGAAAGTCTGTAAACATTCTCCTGAAAAGTATTTAAACCCCATATACTCATTTTCAAATATCTTACTACTGTAGAACTGTCACGTAAAGAACTGTACTTGGTACAACATCAACATGCGAAGCGTACAAGTGGCTGATGCATGAAAAGAAAAAGTTAGGACCTTTCTCTTTCATTGTCATAAGCAGTATTACATTTTGATGGTCCGTACTCTGACAGCGACCACTGAAGAATGGTGGCACATGCCTCCTGTCAAATCATTTTTCACGGGACGCCCAGGATACGTTGTACGGTTCAGTGGACGGCTAGGATTTCTCTCTTTTGCTAAACTTTCTCTCTGAATGATAGCCCAAAGAGAGAGAGAGAGAGGGGGACACTCTCTGAGCCTGAGCCATTTGCATAGTATCAGCTGTACAATATCTTGCATTATATTACACAAAATACACGCTCGCTCTCTCTCTCTCTCTACTGGGGCGACTGCTACCAGGTCGACCTTTGGTCGGGTGGACTATAAAAGAGAAGAAACCCACAACAGTCTTTTCATTTTCCTCTCACTTATTTCATGGTAGGAATGCTGAGTGACAGCGATTGGCCAAGAAAAGTTCGTAACTTTCAGCTTCTACTTACTGTAGCTGCAAAACCCTGAAGCAGAACGAGAAAAGGAGAGGGCTCTTTTTTCCCATTTCTTAGGCTGGTTTATTGTATTTTATGGAGTTTTTGTTGAGGACAAAGAACTGGCCAAGTAGGTTTATTTTTCTTGGGTTTTGATGATTAACGATGATGAGCTGAAATTTGATTCTTATGGAGGGGGTACTTTTTTTTGTCTCTTTTTTTCTTAGTGGGCGCTTGTGAATTTCGTGATATCGTTTATGAAGTAAAATGCGAGTGAAGATTTGAGATGGGGAAGACCGAAGTAGGGAGCAGTGGGCTGTTGGAGCTCAAAATGGCCGAGTGTTTAGGGGTTCATATATTAAGGATCAGAAGTGAGGGATTTGTTTGAGGTGGGAGTTTTAAGCGATAATTCTGTTTCTGCATACACAAATTGTAGCTTTATCATACTTTAGAGATTACCAAGTGTTTGTATTTGAGTAAGCTGTGGATAAAATATGAAGCTTTCAACATCAGGTTTGAGTCAGCAGTCTCATGAAGGTACCTGTATTGTCTTCTCTTTTCCAACATACTTTTCTTTTCCTTTTTGTAGCTTGAATTTCTGTTTCTCTTTTTCTTTTCCTTTTTTTTTTAATTTTTTTTTTTATGAAGTTTGTTTAATTCAAGTTCATGAAGTATCTGGCAGTGTGTCCGTTTCATTGAAATTTTTGTTTTCGAAGCATGGACTTTTCCTTTTCTTGGAAGGACTCATATTAGTGCCTTTTGAAAAAAGAAAGAGAATTTCACTAAGTTTTAGCTGAAGGAATTGTGATTGATGGATTTGTTTATTGATTGTGGGGTATGGAAGGGGAGAAGAAGTGTTTGAATTCTGAGCTATGGCATGCCTGTGCTGGTCCTTTGGTGTCGCTGCCAACAGTTGGGAGCCGTGTGGTTTACTTCCCTCAGGGACATAGTGAACAGGTTTTTTTGAATGCTCTATTGTAATTTTCACTTCTTAGAGATTTTGTTTAACATCAAGTAGTTGTTTTGGTCTCTAATTGATCTTAACTGGAAATGTTCATCAGGTGGCCGCCACAACTAATAAAGAAGTTGATGCCCAGATACCCAATTACCCGAGCTTGCCACCCCAATTGATCTGCCAACTCCACAATGTTACAATGCATGTGGGTTTTCTTCCGTAAACGTTTTCTGTTCGTGTCTTGTTAATTAGCTAATTTTATTTATATAAACCTCAAAAAGAGTTCGGTTCATTTGGTGAATCTCAGGCAGATGTTGAAACAGATGAAGTATATGCTCAGATGACATTGCAGCCCTTGACTCCGGTATTTTCAACTATACCAAGAATGGCGAACCTTTTTATTATTTTATCTAGGATTTTTATCTTCTGGAAGAACTAATATCTATAGTCACACAGCAAGAACAAAAAGATGCATACCTTCCTGTGGAGCTAGGAACTCCTAGCAGGCAGCCAACTAATTACTTCTGTAAGACTCTGACAGCAAGTGATACTAGCACTCATGGAGGCTTCTCTGTTCCTCGGCGTGCTGCAGAGAAAGTTTTCCCACCTCTGGTAATAATACTCTCACAACCCCATCATTCTGATAAAAAGTGGTTTCAGAGCTGTTCTGAATTTTTCTTTGGTGCCTCAGGATTTCTCTCAGACACCACCTGCACAAGAGCTTATTGCCAGGGATCTTCATGATGTCGAATGGAAGTTTAGACATATTTTTCGGGGTACGTTTATGAGGTTATTCAACCTCCAGTCTTTGATTTGTGAAACCATTTCTAGTGCTTGTATTTCCGTCCTTCACTTTTTAGATGAGTTTCTGTGACGCAATTCCTCTAATAATAGTAGCAGTCTAAATGTAAATTCTAGTTCCCTATGATATTCACATTAAGATGTGTCCCCTTTCCTTTACTATAAAAGAGATATTGGCCTTCTAAAATTAATAAATGAAAAACTCAAATAGTAGGAAGTTGATATTTGCTGTTACGTGGAGATTTTCGCAAGAGTGCACAGGCAAATTTCTGTTGATTAAAGTCAGCTGGGTCCAGTTGTGTATTTGAAAGATGAGAATCAACTTACAAGTAATGCCTGCTTTAAGGAAAAAATGAGGCATGCCATTAGTATTTTGAATAGAATGAATGCAAAAGATTGTTTCCCAATTTGGTGATAGAATGATCTAAATAAGGCATGGGAAATGAGAAGGATGAAAAGTTAGCAAGAAGGAAGTTGACATATAACTGGTGGACACGGTACTTAACGGGATGCCATGGAAACAACCGAATTTGGTTGGAGTGATGCAATCCTAACTATTTTCTGGCTACACATCTCTTGTTCTTTGATATATTGACTAGCAGAGAAGGAAGAAGCTTCTTAGTGGGAGGCAAAAGAGCTGCATTTATATTGGGATCATACCCTGAAGTTCTTTAGGGTGTTGAATTGTACGGAGCATTTGTTGATGTAGTGTTCTTCTGCATTGTGCTTGAAAAGAGCACTTGAAACTTCAAAGTAGTCTTGAAACCCAACTCCACAAGGTAATAAATTTGTAATTAATAGTCCCTTTATACATGTAAAACATGGTTAGGAGTTGCTAATCTTTACCAATTACTGGTGAATAGTATACAAAATGCATCACCAGTACTGCTTAATCATTGTAGAATTGTTTCTATGTCAAGATTTATCAAGAGGAATTGACCTTAAGTAGTTTTTAACATCTTCTCATGACATGATTTGGTCATTGCAAAGATAACTTATGTTCACTTGGTAGAGCTAGAAGATGAAAAGAGAAAAAACAAAAGAAGTACTAAGTGAGAAATAGAACAAGAAATTTAATATTTTATTTTCTATTCTTAGTTGATTATATTAATCATACTGTTTGCTGAACTATTTGGTTGGTAAAAGGGTTATAAATTCTTGATGGTTAAAAGATAAAACCACATTTCATTTCAATTATTATTCATTTGCAATTATTAATTATTGATTAGGTAAATATTATGTGATTAGCTAAAAGTTAAATATAAATTAACGAAGTAATTTAAGTAAGTACTTAGTTCTTTCACAATCGTTTACTTGGTTAGTGGAAATTGATTATTAAATTTTCATGATTATATTTTTGTGACATATAATAGCTAAAACTAATAAATTTAGCAATTTAGTGCTTTTCCTGGTGATGTAAGCATAGTCCAAGTTGAAAAATGTCAAAGGGGTTTTTGTGTAATGAAAACTTTCCTGTCAGTATAACTATTCAAACATTCGGAGTAGTAATTTGACCATTTTGCAGGAAATGTTTCTATTAATTATCCTTAAAATAAAGGAAAGTACTAAAGGATGCATACAGATTTATAGTTACATTAGCTAGATAAAATGCCGTCCAAACAAGACCTCACCGAGCATATTACGTATGAATAAGTATATTTGTTATGCAGAATCGAAAGACCAAATGATGCTGTCCCATCATCAAAGTCATGAATAGACATTCTTGTGTAAGCAAAAGCTGAACATAGAATTACTGACATGGGCATTTTCATTCGCCTTTGAGCTCCTACTAAAGTCAGTTTAGTGCACTGTGATACCCAATAAAGAGGTATTGGGTCTTAAATGTAGGTTTCCATTTATGAAGGGGATGTTGCTATTTACTTTGAATATATCATTGAATTTATCAAGTGCTCAAGTTTCTTTGGAATTGTAAGTTTATCACATATTCTGGGTGCTGAAAATTTCAAAGACATGCCCAACTCAGATTCTTTTGCTTTACCTTAGTAAAAAAACTACGATATCAGCCCTCTTGTTTCATTTGCCTTTTGTATTGTCTTAACATGATTTGTGTTTGTAAAATGCTACCCTCTACAAATTAAAAGTTGATGAAAGTAGAACATGGAAATCGTTTTGTGCCTCGCATCTAGCAGGTGTTGAGGAAGTGCCAATAAGAGTACTTACAGTTTATGTGCTCGTGGTTACACTTATTAAGTAGCAGAATTAAGGGTCAAGAAGGCTTTGGAGACAAGTGATATATAGAATTCCCAAGATTCCACAGTCACACTCTAAGCTGAAACTTTTTACAAGGAGATTGCTATTCTGTTTAAGGGACGAAGTAATATTTTATAAAAACCTCTTTTGTTTCTGAAACAAGAAATGCCATCAGAGAATGAATTCTCGCCTATTAATTATATTAATCATAGAAGACATTACATATAAAACTTCTTACGTAATCTACAGAAGGAAACAAACTTAAAACCATTATTTTCCTAAGATATCTCCTGTAATATTGTTTCCTGATGAATCCTATAATATCTCCTAAACAATGAAAGACATGTTTTCCCCAGTACACCTGTTTCTGACTATCATTAAACTAAAGAAATGACATTCAAATCTCTTAAAAGTCTCCAACACTCCCTTTCAAGCTGAGGAATAGATATTCATCTATTCCAGCTTGCTGAGGATGGATTCAGACCCTGGTCTTGGCACAATGCTTCTGAAGATCAGCTTCTTGTGACTATCAGGAATGTGGCACATATTATTTCTAGCTTCTTCTTTCATGTTTATCCAAACATCTCCTAGCCTGACATGCTTCATTTGATCGTCCTTGACCAGGAGAATGTATGTGTTGGCGGAACATACTGATAGCATATTCAAGTTCTGGACTTGTAAGGAACAGATTAATAAGTCTCCCAACTAAAAATGGGCTACCTTGCCAACCAGAGGATCATCCTCACTAGCTTTCTGTTTCCAATTCTCTAGTGATATTTTGAGGGTGTACAACTGAATTTCCGGGTCTCTTGCAGTAAATTGAGAATGTATTGTCTCTGTGAAATGAAACTACCTTTATGACTTCAAGCAATCTCCATTCCGAGAAAATACTTCAATCATCTAGATCTTTCACTTTGTATTCTTCTGTCAACCTCGTCTTGAGTTGAGAAATCTCTCCATTGTACCCTGTCATCTTCATGCCGTCCACATATATGGTTAAATAGACTTCCTTATTTACCTTCCTTTATCAAAATGGTGTGAATGACTCAGTGTGAATGGCTTGTCCCTGCTTATATCCCAGCATTCAAGTTTGGTGCTAAGCCTTTTGAACCAGGCCCATGTGGACTGTTTGAGGCCGAGGGGCTTTTTCTCTACCTGCACATTGATCTTTTGTTCCTCAGATGTAACCCAGACAGTGTTCTCATCTTCATCTAATTCACCACTGAGTAAAGAATTTTTTATATCAAGCTGATGGAGTTCACATTCAACAATTGTTGGAAGAGAAGAAAATCCTGATTGTGTTTAACTTTCTGATGGAAGCAAATGTTTACTCGTAGTCTGTCCCCTAGGTTTGCATGAATACTGAGCTTGCATCTGTGCTTTACACATCTCAATATGAGACAAAAAAACCTTATCATTTTTGGAGAACAGCACTTGTACCCCTCTTATGTTGGGGAATATCCTACAAACACACATTTTATAACATTTGGACCAAGTTTCCTTTGATTGGGATATTGGTGTGGACAAAGACTATAGATCCAAACAATTTAAGTGGAAGGGAGTTGGAAATGTCTCTTTGAGGAAACTTCTCTAAAAGAAGCCTCACTGGAGTATGGAATTGACTTGTCTTTAAGAGTATTGATAGAGAAGATGCAAGAATTGCTTTCTGCAATAGGATTTCTGGACAAAACAACTACTAAGCATAAAAATCCGAGCAACCTATAACACACCCCATTTTTGTAGGAGTGTACAGGCACAAGAACTTTGATGATGCATCCCATTTTCTCCCAAGTATTGGATAAAGTTGTTGAGAAGTATCCTTTCCTGTTACAGTAAGCACATCTTTATTGGGCAATTCAAAGATATTCTGAATGAGTTTATAGAATTGTTTGAGAATAGGACAGGCTTCAGAGTATTCCGAATATGGACAAAACAATGTGATTCATCTATGAAAGTGATAAACCACGATCCAATCAGGTTTGCAATTCTTGCTGGTTTTGAGATATCACCATGAATTGATTGAAATGCTTTGGAGGGTTTCTAAGATTTTACTTGATGATTTTGGATTGTTTTGCAAGAATGCACTCTGCAAACGAAATGGATATTTTCTTTATTGATGATAAGGTTTCAAAATAATAGTGTTATAAAAGTTGGTGCCATAACTTGACATCAGAATTAGACAAGACTGAAAGAGATTTTGTATTTGGATTTTTAGATCTGGTGGAAGACTTGACACTTGACAGGTACTAAAGGCTAACTTCTCCTCAGCACCACCAATCATATTGCCCGAAAATGGTTTCAGAAATTCACAACAAGATGGAAAAAATGTCACAGCACAAATCCATATGGCTAGTTAACTTTCTAATTGATAATAAGCTGTTAGCATGTTCATGATTTCTAAGAAGTCGGCTCTGGGAGGAAGTTTAGCTTTTTGAGAAATTTAATCTGAAATCAATTTTTGGAGCTTTTGAAGATAAGTTTCCTTATCGCGGGATTTTGGATTTTGTCAATCAGATCCAAGATTGAGGAGAATTGATTGATTAGAGTTGCTGCTTGTTTGTTTGCAGAGAAATCTTGGGGGACATTCGGTACAGCCATTAATATCCCCTGGACTAGATTCATGGGACTCTTCTTTTGAAGAAAAGTATCCTTCATGTGGCTGGATTTGACTAAGTTAACTTTGGCACATAAGAGCTCTTTTAGCTCACAGATAGCTGGTCACATTTTTCCATCAGCAAACCAGATGTTAATTGTCTGATCACATGCCTTATATGTTTTAAAAGCATCCACTGAACTGGTCATGTGATTGGATGAGCCCGTATCCAAGCCCTTGCAATTTTCCTGCAGGGACTTATCGAATTGGATCATTTCACCTTTTTGCACTGTTGAGCGTTGGGTTCTCTGAATTTTGAGACTTGAACCCACTAGAAAGCCTGTTTTCTGCCTGAACAGTTGGTGCAGCAATCAGTCTGCTCGGTTGAACCCACTTTGATTGGCTGAACATTGGCCATTACATGAAAAAGAAAAATAAAAACTAGGCTACCAAAATCAGTTATACCATGAAGCAAGAAATATTATTAAGAGAATCAATTCTTGCCCATTGATTTCATTGGTCATGGACCTAATCTATGAAGGTAACAAAACCTGAAACAAATTTCTGTAATCTCTCCTATATAATGAATGGTATTGTTTTCTGAAAACACCCTACAACATCTCCTAAATAATTACTATCTATCAAAATAAAGAAATCATCTTTCCAAATCTCCAACAGTTTCAACAAACGGCAGAAGCAGAAAGCAAAAGCTTGTGAGCATATGTGCTGATTGTTTTCATCTATCTCCTACATATTACTCAATCATTATGATTTTTGAAAATGACTTTTTACTAGCAACAACAGTGCATGGTTAATTTATTGATGCTAAACATTGAACCTCACTACACAGTTGATTCAAAGATAAGGTGCTCTGATTTCTACTTTTACCTTTTGATTATTAATGTGGGGTGGCGCGTCTTCACTCAGGTCAGCCCAAGCGTCATTTGCTAACCACTGGCTGGAGCGTCTTTGTTAGTGCCAAACGACTTGTTGCTGGAGATTCTGTTCTTTTTATCTGGTACAATTTTACCTATTGATGTTCCAATAACAACCTTCAACTTTTGCCTTTAAAAACTTATTACATATAATAAAACAAACTATGTCATTTGGCTTTAGGAATGAGAAAAATCAGCTCCTTTTGGGAATACGTCGTGCCACTAGACCACAAACTGTGATGCCATCATCAGTTCTTTCAAGTGACAGTATGCACATCGGATTGCTTGCTGCTGCTGCTCATGCTGCTGCTACTAATAGCTGCTTCACTGTTTTTTATAACCCAAGGTGGGAATACATCATTCTCTCATAATTCTTTTTTCCATCTACTGACGAAACCTTGTCCAGGGCTAGTCCATCTGAGTTTGTCATACCTCTTTCAAAGTATGTCAAAGCCGTATTTCACACGCGTGTTTCAGTTGGAATGCGTTTTCGAATGCTGTTTGAAACTGAAGAATCCAGTGTCCGCAGGTATATTAATGGTTACAGTGCTGGTACGAGAACGTCTTTGTTTTACTACTATTGTGATTATTAAGCATAATAAATTTGCAGTAGTTAATATATACAATGTCTGGATGTGGAGATATGAAGGTGATATGCGCACAATTAGGTTATAAAGATGACAGTGTGGCTTCTAAGGGTTTTTGATTTTCCACCTATTGACTTTCAGTGATGATTAATGGTGTCAAATTATTATTTGACCATATTTAGGTGGAACTATCATTGTTTGTTGTTGATGAATATATGTTGTCAGATAGTAGCTTTCCCACTTAAGTAGGACTAATCACAGTTGGCTGCTGCATCATTTCTTGCTAAAATCATTACAGGACAACTCTGCGTTCTCATGATGCAAACTTACTACTGTGGTATGTTATGGTGTGGATCATGTTCTACTATTTTGTATGGCATTCTCTAGCATATCGTCATCTGCTCATAACTATGACTGTTGAGATAATAGGAGTTGTTGCTAGAGCGCTAAAACTGATCAATATCAGGACTTTGCCAAAATAATATTTGCATGACATTTTGTCTTTTAAACTCTTGGTCTTATGAATGGAGCATTGCACATCCAGATACATGGGCACGGTTACTGGCATTAGTGACTTAGATCCTGTTCGTTGGCCCAACTCTCACTGGCGTTCTGTAAAGGTGAATGACATTGCTGTAATACTTAATATTCTTAGTTCTCATTTTATTCCTATGCCATCATTTTAGGTTTATCTTGACTTCAGAGTTTAGATAGCTGAAGGTTTTTTAGATAAAATTTGTATCTTGTCATTTTCTATCTAAAGTTTATGCCCATGCTTGGAATATATATTTTTATTTACAGCTGAAAATCTTAGTTCATGTAACTGATGTAGAAGAGATCTAAATCGAGGGATTCCTAAATTATTTATGTGAATTTTCTAAAACTCTAGCTTTGTAGTTTTACCCAAGTAGAAAGTGACATATGAGCTGTCCATGCAGGAACTTGTGTTAGAAGTAAAGGTAGCAATTATTTTCTACAGAAAATATCATGGTTGATAACTCTACATTATAGTTTACAAAAGAGAGGCTTGCAACTTGCTATGTGAATCTAGTAGGTTAACACTACACTCAAGCGTGTTTATGCCTTATACTTTTCTTGGTTGGTGGGTGAATAATTAGCTTTGATTATTTCCTTTTTCTATTTGATATTGTTTTGAGTTAAAAAAGATATTTTTTCTAATCTTTATGGATGTTGACCTATTAAACTTTTTTTCCATTTTTTTGCATATAGATTGGTTTGTTGTTTTAAAAAGGATGATATCCATATATTGATGAAAAACTAATGAAAAGATAGAAATATTGAACATGCACCTTAGGACAAGGTAACATCAAAATGCTTTGAAGGCTAATTGGTTCTATATCATTTTCAATAGAGATATGTTTTTTATTTCATCACTTATTTAAACTTATGATGCGTTTGCTTAGTCAAAAAAGATTTGTTTAGAAAAGAAAAGCTACTAGGAATTTAATTTACAGAAAATAGAAATAAGTAGGAAAATGCAAAATTAATATGTTACCATAATGGATATGTGGCAATTTGTTAAAATTATGCTTGTATTGGAATGGTGTAAATAGCATATTCCCACTTGTATTTTGGCAAAAGATGGAACTCGAACAAACCGTTTCTGTTTTGGAAGAAGGAATTTAACCCATGTCTTCCGACAAAGGACAAGTAATATACCTTACAGGAATCCAATATGACTGGAAAATATACATTTCTGGTCTCTTGCCTTGTTACTAAAATGAATTTGGCATCTTATGTTCCACAACTTACATATTTAGTATCTCAAGTTACTTATTTTGGTCATATATGATCTCTTTTTCATGATTGAAATTGTATTTACATGATGATTTTTATAATTATTGTTAAGCCGCACTGTTTACAACTTTGCACTGAACGGGGGAAGTTTGTTGTGTACTTCAGCTATTTTCTGTGTGTGTTTTTTAAGATGAGATGCTCTAGAGTTTCAGAAAAAGTTGCACTTCTATATGATCTGCTGAGCTTTGTTAAAAATTATAATACAATCGGAATTAATATGGTAACAAAATCCAATTGACCTCCCCCCAAGTCCAGTAGCATATGAGCAGGACATACTACTCTTTTTGTTAGTTTCTGATGGATGGTTAATTACCGGGACAAGATGTGTTCAAAATAAGTAATTTGGGAGACCAAATTTGTCAGTCATGGAACATGGGGAACCTAATCCATTTGAGTGGCAAAATTGAGGGACCAAAATGTATTTTTCCCTAAAATGATCAATTGACCCTTGTATTCATAAGAGAGAAACTCTTTTGTCATTTATTATTCTTTTAGCCTTTTCTTAATATTAGGATGATGTAATTGAACATCCACATGTGGACTAAATATTTTGATATTGTATATGTCTGAGTATGCAAAAAAAAAATATTTCATTGATATTTGTATTATTTATTCAAGATAATTTGAATAATTAAATAAAGCATAGTTTTATAAATTTTTTATGGTTTTATTGCATGCATAAAAGGTCAATTTTTTATTATACTACATATGGATATGAAACTTCTTGAGGTATTTGACTTTATAAAGAAATAACCTCAATAGGGAGCTAGCGAACCACTCCTAGCCCTCTGGGCTGTTGGAAACTTAAGCACCACCAGTGCCTGATATCTTCTCTCTGTAAACCCGGGTCTGTCTCTGAACCTGTTAGCCCATGTCTAATTCTCCTTAGCAGCACAGCTGCCTAACTAATTCAAAAGCCCAAAACCAAGTACAAGTAATACAAGCTAATAAATATATTTAAGATTTAATAAAAGGGGTACAATTGTGTACAAACTACAAAAATTTATTAGAATTGTGATGATATACTGTAATGTGAGGAAAATGTTTAGAACTCTTTAGTTTTTCTCTTTGAACTTAGCTTATTGGCTTATCAAATTGGGATATCAACAAATTTCAATAATTATGTGAACCAAATTTGTGAGATCGATGTGTCTTCAATAAGTCTTTCCGGTGTACCAAGTTTCCGGTTTGATTGGGTTTGGACTAGTTTTTGTAATCTTAAAAACATGCAAGTATGTAATTTTTTAAAAGATATCATCATAACTTTCTATATATGAGATAATGTTATAACAAAGGACTAATTATAATTTATGTGTGCATGTTACAGATTTCTGAATTAGAGTTCTAAACATATTTTTACTTTCAATTGTTAAAATGACCAACTATTTAAATTCTTATTTTAATTAGGAGTATCATACTTATATTTTATATATGAATATTTATGTAACATACACATACTTTCTCAATATATGTTTAGACGTGTATGATAATAGCTTTGGTTGGAAATACAAAAATTTGAGGCACATGGAAGCCGAGTCCAGGGTTGATTTGGACCTCTTGCGTCCTATGTCGAAAAATGTCTTAATGTAGTTAGTTCAAAATTTATCATCAAATAGTATTACATACACCCCTACTAATATACCATTGTGGATTACATTGAATTTTTAAGTCAAACCTATAATGTTTAGAAATAGTCACATATCCAAATACTTATTGGCTGTACTTTTCTCTAGTAACTATTTTCAACTCTTTGTTTTGATTGAGTAATCTTGGATCATGTAACATGCATATTTGTTACATCTCTTAGGCTAGCCATGGTTGTCTTGGAATCCTTATTCTGAAAATCACTTTAATATGTTCTATGTTCCGTCAGCCTTGATGGGTTTTCTTCTAAGTTTGTCTGGCCTCTCATTAAATCATGTGATGGGTTTTCTTCTAAGATTGACTGGCCTTCTCATCAAATCACTTGTTGGGTTTGTTGTAAGTTTGTCTGGCCCTCTCATACGAGCATCAAAGATTCCAGTAAGCATTTCTTTTGGTGATGTTTGGACAAAATGCTGCATGAGTTCTAGCTTCTAGGACCTAGTCCAAGCTGCATCCGTCCAACATAAGCAGTTTTCACATCTGCGAGTGCTTACTGATTATGTCTCTTTTTCTCCCTTTTCCCTGAATCTGTAGGTTGGTTGGGATGAATCAACAGCTGGTGAGAAGCAGCCAAGGGTATCTTTATGGGAAATTGAGCCTTTGACAACATTTCCCATGTATCCCTCATTATTTCCTCTCAGGCTGAAACGGCCATGGTATCCCGGGGCATCATCTTTCCAAGGTATAAGTCCCATCCAAATTTGCTTCCCTCTTAATGTATTGCAGAAGTGCATCATATAATACTTCTCGGTTCTAACCTCTAGTGCTTTCGCTGGTGAAAGGAAGTATATAACCCAAGTCAATTTGTAGAATAGCTGTGAGAAAGCTAACTGCTTTAGCTGTCCTTGTCTGCAGAACTTCAGAAATCATATTGAAATTAAAATGTGGCAGATGCCTATATATTTTGAAGCCACCATGATCATTGCCTGCCACCGCGTTATGTTTTTCTGATTCATTTTCAGTTGCCAAATGACATGACCAATATCCGAGAGGAATTAGTAACACTAGTTTTCTTAAATAAATCGTATTTGAACAGAAAACAAGTGTTTTGCTCATTGAGTGAATGGTTTATGGAGTTTTCCTGGGTTCCTATCTCAGATGTTAGTAATGAAGCAATTAATGGCCTGGCTTGGTTGAGAAGTGGTGAGCAAGGATTCAATTCAGTGAACTTTCAATCTGTAGGCATGTTTCCATGGATCCAGCAGCAGAGACTTGATCCAATGGGCTCAAGTAATGATTTTGGTCAGCAGTATCAGGCAATGCTAGCGGGTGGACTGCAAAATTTTGGAAGTGGAGAGTTGCCAAAACATCAATTAATGCACTTCCAGCAGCCTGTTCATTATCTTCAACATTCAGGCAACCATAATCCTGTGTCACAGCAGCAGCAAGTAGTCCAGCCATCAGTTTCTTTGCATATGCTTCCTGCTCAAACCCAAATGCTGTCAGATAATATGCAGAGACCAGCAGAACAGCAAGTTGACCATCAGTCACAAGAACATCTACAACAACATAATTATCAGGAAGCATTTTTGATCCAGCATGATAAGCTCCAACAAAGGCAGTCTTTGGATATTCTATCCCCATCATTTACAAAATCAGATTTTACAAATTCCAACAGTAACTTTTCAGCGCCCACGGCTCAGTCTTGCATTCAAAATATGCTTGGTTCGATTTGTCATGAAGGAAATGGTAATCTCTTAGGTTTTTCAAGATCTGGTCCGCAGATCCTTACTGAGCAGCCAACCCAACAGTCCTGGGTCCCGAAATTTGCTCAGTCACCAGTCAGTGGTTGTTCCAATTCAAAGCCAATTCCATCATATTCTGGGAAAGATGGTTCCATCGAGCAGGAGACTTGTAACTTGGATGTGCAGAATCAAGCTCTTTTTGGTGCTAATATTGACTCCTCGGGTCTCTTGATGCATATTGGTACTTCTTCAGTTCATGCTGATATGTCCTCTATGCCTTTAGGAGCATCAGGGCATCAGAGTCCTCTGTATGGCTATGTGCAAGATTCTTCTGATGTGTTGCACAGTACAGGACAAGTGGACCAATCAACTCCAGACCATACCTTTGTCAAGGTGCTGATAAAAGATTTGTATTCAATAACTCGATGCGTTTTTTCATATTTTTAGAAATGTAACTATTTTGTTTGTATTAGGTCTATAAAACAGGTTCGGTTGGAAGGTCACTGGACATCGGCCGGTTCAATAGCTATCAGGAGCTGCGACAGGAATTGGGTCAGATGTTCGGGATCAAAGGGTTGCTTGAAGACCCTCAAAGATCAGGCTGGCAGCTTGTATTTGTTGACAGGGAGAATGATGTGCTTCTCCTTGGAGACGACCCATGGGAGTAAGTTTTGATACATTACCACACGGGATTTTGTTTCTTGTTTGGAGAGTCATGTTTTTGACATTTGTAAAGCCCTTCAATTTTCTGGTCTCTTGCATGCAGCACGAAAGATGCAATCGAAACATTCTTTTTATCTGATACTGATCTTAAACTTTTCTTTGTTTATACCATTTTTACAGGACTTGGTCTTAGGAGTTAGCACCTAATTGTTGCATATTTTTCATGTCTTATTTTTTATTAAATACTCCACTTTAACCCGTGTGCCCTTTTCGATTCCCTTGGTTACATCGTAGAGTGTCATTTTGAAAAATTGCTTGTGGTGGAACTGACCATGGTAAATTCCATATACAGGGCATTTGTGAATAATGTCTGGTATATCAAGATCCTCTCTCCTGAGGATGTGCTAAGACTGGGGAAAGACGAAGCTGAATCCTTGAGTAGAAGTGCAGTTGAAAGGATACCCAACGACGACACCCAAAACCCAGTCTGCGGACTACCATCTCTCGGATCTCTTGAATACTGAGCAAAACTGATGCTTTTCTTTTGTGGTTCTAACTCTTTCTCATAAAGTTCCTAGAAATTGCTCGTCTATGTGTGTTGTAAGTGGATCCATAGAATATATCCATTCAGTTCATGTTGCTTGATCGGAGTCCTGTTTGACATCATAGGACAAGGTGCATTGTAACGACTGTCCGTTTGATGAACGCTGACGTGAAGATCATGAATCTGCACATCAGGCTTTAAGAACCAGGAACTCTTAAGCTAGATTTGATACCTTGCTGTACTGTAAGCAATTGGTTATTTCTACCTGAAGTTGTTGCCTTAATGAGCTACTGTTTTATGATATCGATTAACCAAATCCCCAATAAAATTGAAGTTTAGCCATTTCTCAAGAAAGCTGGTTGTAGCTGATTTCTTATGGCGCCTGGTGGCATTTAGCACCCGAGGATATGTAGTTTGGGTTCGTGCAAGACACGGCAGAATTACTTTTATACTTAGGTTTGGTCTAATTATGAATATAGTCCCATTTGATAAAATTTATAATTACATTTTTTGAGATTTTCAAAATATTAAATCAGGAAAAACAGAATGCTCAAAATGGATAATAATATCTTGCTATAATTTTTGTTTTTTGTCCGTCTTTTTTGTCTCCCCATGTCATCTTATTTTAGTTTTCCTGTTAGTTCTGAATTATCGATAATTTTTACTTAATAGTAATGTGGCACACATGAATGCTCGGGGATACTTATCCAAAGTTTGTTTTGCAGGGTATTTCATTCCGAAAAAGAATTAGTTAAGTTACACTTAAAGTTTATGAGGGGTGTTTTTGTAGTATCACATGTAAAATTTGTCGAGACCCTATCGAATGGACTTACATATAACAGAATAAACTTTTAGTGATGTAATTGTAAATTTCAATATAATAGCAGTGTATTTGGAATTAAGTCAATCGGATTCTCAAACGGCTTGAGAATCCAATTGACTTAATTGCAAATATACTCTAGAGGGACCCCCTTGGGCTTTCGACAAGAATTTCTTGATGGGATAAATTTACTTTTGATACATTAATTTTACCAACTCATCAATTTTGGTACCTATGTGCTCAACTCATCAATTTTGGTACCGAACATTTTTAATTTTCATCAGTATTGCTACCTGCAGTTGTTTTGACTGTGAAAGCTAAAGGTCAACCCCAAATTGGAGCGAAAAAGAGGTGGGTTTTCATCAATGAAGGGAATGTTTGGCAACCACTCTTTGACACCTATATAAAAGGATCCCTGGAGCTCAATAGAAACATGCATACATTGAGAGAGAAAGAGAACGAAGAGCAAAGCAAGGGAAGAAGGCCAAATAATTCCCTTTACAAAGTTCTTCGAGCTCAAGAATATTCAAGGGCGTTCATGATGGAGATCGACTCTTTCATCAAAGGTGCACCACAAATTATAACATTTAATCTAGGATTACAGGCGTTAAGCTCTCGGATTAATGTTATAAATATTCAGATATCCTCTCAAGAAGATCCAAGTGAAGAATCCACTTTCAAATCATCAAATTCAAAGTCAAGACTATAACGTTTAATTCGTGATTATAGGCATGAGCCCTCGAGTTAACGTTATAGAAATTCAAATTCAAATTCGAAAGAGATCCGCGTGGAGATTACCCTTTGAATTTGTCAAATTTGTCAAAGATATATTTTGAAGAGAAGAATCAAGGGATTGAATAGAGATTGTACACATTTTGGCATTTTAATCTATATATATATATTTTTTAGTGATAATTTATTTGTGTTTTGATTTTTCTGACACGATAAAATTAGCGCTCACACTCCTATTACACTTTCATGTCATGTATTCATGTTACACAAATGAGTGATTAATACGTGTCCTTAATTTTAAAATAAAAAGATATAATATAATTAAATTATAAATTAAAAAAGTGGGGTCACGTGCATACACGTGTGGGTGTGGTATTAGTGTGAAAATCTTTTTTTCTAAGAACAGTTGGTCTATCTATTAATTAGGCCAAATCTATGGATTTTTTCTCATTAAATTCATTTCTTGTTAGAAAAAGAAATTTGTCCAACTTCTTCCTAGTCAATTATTTGATTCCTAAATTACTCACCTTCCTTCCTTTAATTTGGTTATATAAATACCCATATCTTTGAATTATTAATATAATTTTTAACATAATAAAAATCAATCAATTGACAAGCAAAAGCTTAACATATTAATCCACCTAAATCTCCTTAAAAGTACATTGTGGAGGGCTAATTTTATTTTTCATCCTCCAAGAGTACGTGTACCATTTGTTTGCTTTTGGTCTTTCTAGTGCACATGTCATCGCAATAAGTCCTCAATGTTTAAAGATTTCATTGAATGTGGTCTCTATTTGTTAGTTAATCATTAGAAACTAATGGAACATTAATTCGATGGAGTTTTTGGTGGAAAGTGATGCTAAAATAGCAATTTTGTTCTTTCTTCACTCTAGAAATGAGAAAAGGGGAAACAAAGAGTGTAGATTTGGGTACAAATCTTCCAAAACCCATAAGTTGCTAGGACTATTGATTTAGGCTCTTCTAATATAAGTTATGTTTCTCAAAATTATGATGTTCCAATAGGAAAAATATATGGTGGATGCTAATAGAATATATTAACTTAACATGCATCTCATTACTAAATCGAGACAAGAAAAGATTAATTAAAGAAAACAAAAAATGAGTCTATAGGAATTAACCAGCCTTAATAGAAACTCAATAGGGATTTAATTTTCGGCAAAATCCAACAATTGTTAATGATGTGGTTCGTTCGTAAACTGAATTGGGGTTTGCTGTTGCGGCACCCAGGTCCGTACGCTAGAGATTTTTATCCATAGGTTTAGTTCTCCAAATTTGTATTTCTTGTCTTGCAAGGGAATCTTTAGTGTATTTTCGATCAATATCCCTTACAAAAGATTGGGAAGAGTATTTATTAAGAAATAAACTCTATTAAGGTGTTGTAGAGTGCATGAAAATATGGTGTGATTGTCCTATAATGGAATTTACTCCTACGCCCTTCATGGCCCCCCATTCCTGGGCATACTTTCTTGAAATATGGTTAGGCGTATTTCTCAAAGTATATCATAAAGGTACTAAAAAACACAAGAAAAAATGGGCTTGATAGTTTTTTCGATATATATATATGTGTGTGTGTGTGATTGTATATTTTATACCACAATTTAACGCTCATTGCAATTTTGCTACCATAATTTCAAAAATAACTTGAAATGGTAATATAGTAATGAAAGAAATTGCAAGTTTGGTACTTTTGTTAGAATCTAACATAATTGCATTTAAGTAAAACCTCACGCACCCAACTTGACCCTCCTAAAACACGTGACAGGCACAAGCACAAAGTAAAAAATCATTTATTTTAGGCAAAAAGAAAAAGTTATCCTTCTCCCTGAATCATCTTCATCCTATGAACCCTAACACAAAGAACTCTCACCAAAAATCCGCCATATTAGACCAAATCGTGCCCCCCACCCTTTTATTGAAGATTACATCTCGCTTGTAGTCGAACAACTTGCACGGATTTTTGTGGGACAAAATAAAAACACCTCAATGATTGCGGCAAAATAGATTATGGTAAGTGATTTAACTTAATTTTATTTAGTTTATGCCAGTTTAGTGTTAAGAGAGGTTGGTGTTAGTGTTGGTTTTGATGTTGTTGTTGGTGGTGGTGGTGTCGGGCTTTGGTATTGTAGTGTTTGATTTTGGTGATGTATGTTATGGTCCATGTTCGTGTTTTCATTAAATGTTCTTGTTCAGTTTTAGTTTCTATTTTTTAACTCTGTTATTTTATTATATTATGTTGGTTATGATGGTGATATTTTATTATGTGTTGTAATCCTTGTTCGTGTAGGCTTTTAATGTGATTGCGGATAAGTCCACAGATAAGTAAAATAATCCCAATAAATAGCTGGTAAAAGTTGTCTATTATTGCATACAAATTTTTTATTTTTTTTTCTTTCTTTTTTTTTGTGGTCTAGGTGAACATGAACAATTTGCAAAATAGACTATTTCATGGTGGAACCATTGTTTATATGCCCAATGTACATTATAGGTGGATGCAGTTGGAATATTTGACTTTGTTGAATTGGACAATATGTCTTTGCTGGTTTAAGTAATTTATGAGAGGGATTGGGCTATGTGGGGGATAAAAGATTTTACAAGATTGACCTATGCCTCATTGTATTTAGACTTGCAAAATGTGTATCTAAATCACATCATAATGAGGGGGAATTTGATAAGGTGAAGGGTGTGCTTCAACAACATAATGAGCATAATGAACAAACTGATGAAGGGAAGGGGAAAGAGATAAATGTGTGAATAGAAACAGTGAAAGGGACACAGATTTCAATGATAGTGAGTATAATATGCAAACAGACTATGGGGATAATGATGATGTTATGTTGGATCAAAACATATGTGAACTGGAACGGGGAGGGCTTAATGAAGACACAACACCATATAATAACAATAATTTTGAGATTGGAATGATGTTTAGCACAAGGGAAAAAAAAAAAGAGTTTAGGAATGTAGTCCACCCACTTGAAGTTAAAACAAGCAGAAATTTAAAAATCACAAGTTATGATAAAAAGGAGAATTTGTACAAAGTATGGGCAAAAGGAATGTGATTGACACTATAATAAACTGAAGATAAGAATGAGGCTTCTTTCCAGAATAAGGAGTACAATTCTAATCATCAATGCGTACGAGTTTACAATGTGAAAAATATAAAATCTAGGTGGATAAAAGACAACTATATCGAAGCTTTTAAGGCCAATCTGGAGAAATATATTAAAGATTCTAGAAATCAGGCAATCAGGGGAAAGGTGACATGTGTCCCATTTCAGGTATATAGGGCTAAAAGATAGCTTTAAAAAATCATTCACACAACTCCTTCAGATGGTTGAAACTCAACAATGCTACTGAAATCAACTTAATATCCAATCCTCGCCATGATGACCGATGAGGCCGCAATTGGAACAACTTGCACAAATGTCGTTAATCTCCAAAAGATATTACCTGATTGATGAGCAAACAAGAGCTTACGAATTTCGAAGACCCAACGACAACTACAATCATGCCCCTTTCCCAAAACATATTGAAAACGCGAAGCAAGTGGATAAAGCTTACCCGTGCATGACTCTATGCAAAAGTCCACACATTTCGAAACATTTATTATTACATTCTAATTTCAACAATTGAAAGAGAGGATCACCAATACTATCAAAGCCCAATATACCAGAACGATCTAAAGCTTGCCCATGTATTTTGAAAACCTTATACCAAGCGCATTGATGCCTTGAGAATAGCATGGGGTACCAACCACCGAAGCAACAATAGTTCAATGAAAAAAGTACCCAAAACAACACATTGCGCACTTCATCAAAACATATAATAATACCAGCACAAATGGTGATCTCTGGCGAAGCAGTTCGTCCAATTGCTTAAATGAAACGCTTTCAATTGCTACATCGTCTAGAGCCCGAGTCGATAGATGGTTGGGATGAAACGAAAAAAAAGTTCCTACGCCACTTCTATAGAACACGTTAAATAGGATCATGGTTGAACTCACCAATGCAAGGCAGGGAATCAATCCAAGAAACTTTGAGGAGTTGGTCACCTGTGCTCATGACATGGAGTTGAGCATCACCACTAATAAACTCAAATTTTCAGTTGGCCACCAAAAGAAAAAAGTTAACAAAGGATGAAGAATTCAGCAAAACCCGTTGCCACGAAATCAATGACCATCTCTTGTAAAATTTCCTGAGGAGTGAAAAACCTCTAAACCAACATATACCACATGAGAAAGGATGGCTTACTTTGGATGACGAAGACACGACAAGCACGAACATCACCAACATAATTCTAAATGACACGCACATTTCATAACACGAGGAAAAATCTCTATCATCTCCGCCAACATCGCCACCAAAAGTTTGGTTGGACAATCTTGCCCCATAGAAATGTAGGCCTCTATCGCCGACATAGATCCCTTCACTAAGGGCGGAGTCATACTTTGTGTATGCCAGCCTCTACCTCAACCCTGACGAGATGTAGGATGCAACGCTAGTAAAGTTTATGACTGGTCAACCAATCAAGGAAGTGCGCTCCAAAACCACTCCTTCAGAAGCAATGACGAAAAATTCAACAAATTGGCCATCGATGAAGTGCCAACTAACAAAAATCATAAGTTGAAGAAGCCACCTTACTCCCTTGTATTCCTTTATGTGGTTGTGATAGACAAAAAAGACAAACAAAGCTCACAAGATCATGCTCCTCCACTATTCAATTGAATCAAGCATAAAATAAAGTGAAATTCAACCACCCTCAAGATGCCAAAACTAAAATAATCAAGTCCACCATCGGTTTACACACATTGGTCTCAAGCATACCATATCTTCTTAAATATAAACACTAAGAAATGCAGGGGGCATTCAATTCAAAAGCTTACCATATTTTGGCGAGATCAGACTACAACTTTTCTGCTCCATCCTAATCAGCAAAATCCTAAGTTAACCAGTGAAAAGATTTATGGACTGATTGAAGAACAACATGAGTTAAGAAGATAGGCTACCGTGTTGACCAATCGTGCACTGGCTTAGGCTATATTCCAGACGAACCTATAAAGATGCACATGAAAAAAAAAGACAATTATATAGTCACATAGTACATCATGGTGGAGAAAGGCAAAGATGATGAAAGTCAAAGGCCAAATGATAATTGCATCTCCATATTCAACTAACTAGGGACTCCTGTTCCTCAGACATTTGTGTTTGACCGACAGGCAAGACAAACAAGACTTCATCTAGCGAAGTAGGGCGTCGCCGATAAAGATCTGTGTGCAGTCATCTCAGAAATGGTTATACACTACAATTGAAAAAAAGAAGCTGACATGATGAAATAAACAAGCTGAAAGAGAGAAAATTAAGCACTTCATGTGTCTCGACTCGTGGGAGTAAGAC
>NC_026158.1:2011595-2025404 GCF_000512975.1 Sesamum indicum
CAACCAATGTGAAGCAACTTATTTCCAAACGATTGTATGATCTAGAGGGCACTTCAAATAAAGAGGATGAACAAAACATCAAGCTTATCCAACCATGCCAGTGTTGATGAAGACTCTGACTTATATATCTCCAAAAATGAGATCCAAGACGCTCTCATGCATTGAAGATGGAGAACATGAAGCCTCTATCATCTCAAATCAAAGATACGACATCGGCCTCGCAAATGACAAACCCATGAAGAAGTATGCTTTGTGACACACGAGCCTAAACTGCATGTTACTCTTGGCCTACACGAGTGTAAACATCCCTCCTATTATAAAAATAAAAGGAGAAAGAAAAGAAAATTTAAATTTCTTTGAACTATATTTTAACTTGATCCCTTCATGGGGTACAAAGGAAAATTGAAAGTAGTTTGCTCATGTATAGTTATATTTTTAAATAAATTCCTTATTATATTATGCAATACACCTTCTCTAAGAAGAAAATGAATGGAAAATGTGTTCCAACGGTTGTCAGGCACTAAACAATGTTGTGTATACTGAGTCAAATATTTTCGGAAAGAAATCAGGCAAATAGGTAGCAAGACAAAGCTAAACACAATCAGACCTTGTTCTAGAATAATGTCGTCTTTGGAACAGGTGGTCACGCCATGTCGCAAAAAAAGAGCGTTTCCAACAACAGCTTGAGAGGAACATACTTTAGCATGTTCCCTGCCATGGTCATGTTCCTCTCGGACATGTCTAAAAAAATCGAAGGGGAAAAGGGCAATGTAAAGTAAGTTGGTTTGTATCTAAATCAAACAAGTTTTAGTTCGATTGATTGCAGATGCGCGTTACAATCATTTGTAGCCAAGAGAACACAAATAAAAGATAAGATGCTTCGAAAGATATACAAAGAAAAATTCGAGAAAAGATAATTTTATTGCATCAAATACTATTTTTTACATCAAGAAGGCAATAAAGCAACGAAGAAAAAATAATGCTAATGCTAAACATTCAGACGGGTAAGTTAAAAGTTGCCAAATCTTGTCTAAGTCTTCGAGAAGCACTTCCATCTTCAAAGCCTCTATCATTCCAGGAAGACATACACTACAAAAAAAAAGGCGAGATTTGGCACGGACAACCATCAAAAGTTTGTTTCATAACCGTCATCCAATGTGCAACCCAAACTACATGGGTTATTAAGTGGTCTGTGGGCATCTGTTGTGACATCAAAGCAGTTCTTAACGTAATTTGGCAAGCAAAGCAGGCATATGCACTAAAGACGAATACTTATCATATGCATGGGGACAATATTGCTTAAATAAAAATTGCTTAAATGGTTTTCAATACCGCTAATCTAATTGGTTTTTGATCACCTATTCCAACATTTTGTTGCAAAATAAAAACAAAACAAGTAAAAAAGTTAAAAGAGAACAAAAGAAATGAACTATAAAATATGATTTTAATGGATGAAATCATAATATATTAAAAATATGAAGGGGTAAATATTTAAATAAAAATAAAAACTAAATCATATTTTGAGTGGAATTAAGCAACTAAATTTGTTTGTTTTTGTAAAAAATAAAAATATAAAATCTAAAAGAGAACAACAAAATTAAACTATAAAATAAAAACTTAATAAATTTAAAATAATATATATATATGACTATAAAATAAAAAATTAATAAATGTAAAATAATATATATATATGTATATGTATGTATGCGCATAAATTGGTGTATAAAGGATATAAAAGAGTAAATATTTAAATAGAAATAAAACCTAAATGATTGACTAAGTATAATTATATAAATAATTTAAAAGTGAAATATGTACTTATTAACATGAAATAAATATAAAATAATATGTATTTATTCATATTTTTGTATTTTCGAGACAAAATAAAATATATAATGTTTGTTTACACTTTATCTGTGTGTTTTTTTATTTTTCAACTTTCTACATATAATATATACACTTATATATAATATAAAAAAGATATTATTTGAAATAAATATTGAATTTTGTCTCCCATAAATATAACATTAAACATATAATATATTATATATATACATATTTAATATAAAAATATCTCCCATAAATATAACATTAAACATATAATATATTATATATATACATATTTAATATAAAAATATATATAAAAGAGATATGATTTGACAATAAACAGTGATTTTTGTCTCCGAAATTCCAATATCAAACCTACACCACTTATTTTAAAATATTTCAAATTACCTCATAACATAAATTCAAACATACCATTTATTTTTAACACACACTTACTTACCTTTATTTTTCACTCATTATCTCCAAAACACAAAACAAAGCATTCAAAAAACAAATCCAAACACTATATAAATCCAAGAAAAGCAGTGTGAAGGAGAGTATGTGTGAGACTTTAAAACCCCAACAACCAAATACCGGGTATATAGTAGAACAGAGACGGTAGAGTGTTTCTAGCTCACATCAACGAACACGGAAGCAGTAATCGGAAACGGGCCACAGGAGACGAGCAACGTCTGGATTATCATAAGAGGGGAGGTGGGGTATGAGGACTATGGAATGGGCGGCGAGAGGAGATCACCTGGGCGGAATACCCCGGAAGATGATGTTCATGTCGGTGGGAGCATTCGCAAAAGCTGTGGCCAATCTTCTCAATACCACCACGGTCTACAACCTCGAAACCCTCCTCCGCCTTGTCCGGCACCGCCCACCGGGTGTCCCTCTTCTCACTGTCAGCAATCATATGTCCACGTCAGTCACTCTCTCAAGTAAAGTAGTAGATTTTGTACAACTCTACTGTTTGTTTTGAATGATCTTGGGAAACTGAAAAAATGGATGGAAGTTACTTGAATGTTGGTAATTTTCTTTCGGGAACTCTGACAGGAAGATGGGTTTTTCTATTTTAAAGTATTCTTTTGGGTGGTAATAACTGTTTTAGTTTGTAATTCACTATTTTTCTTGGGCATGAACCGTGTATTGATTTCCTTGTTTTGAGCCGTGATACTAATTATTATGATTTTGAACTATAATTTATGCAACTGCTTCAGGTTGGATGACCCAGTAATGTGGGGGCTCAAGGATTTTCCGGTAACTGATGCAGAATCCGGGAGATGGGTACTTGCAGCTGAAGACATATGCTTCAAAAATCCGGTGCTGTCATATCTTTTCAGGCTTGGTGTGTAATTAATTGCTGCATGTTTTATAAGTTTGTTGGTGCTGTATTTCATTATTGCCATTTTCATAGTCACTTCATTAGTAAATGGTAAATTATGCTGATATTTCTCCTGGTGGTGGCCATTCTGTGATGCATTTGATGCTTTGCTGTTTGCAGATTTCTGCTTTACGCATGATCTTCAAACAGAAGTGTACACCATTTAAAGTAAACTAGTAATGAAATGAAATGAAAAATGTAAGGTTGGGCATCTGGGCTACTTTAATTGATCATGAACTTTGTAACCAGTAGAAACTAGAGGTTTCGGTAGTGGTGATGTAAGTGATGCACTTTGCCTAGTCTATTTATTACATTTTCATGTACCTAGTTCCTTTTCACACTTATGTTAAATTTCTTCCATCATCTGGAGATTTTCACTTTTTTACTTAAAAAAGCTTAAAGCTAGACTACTGATTCTGGCTTAAGGAAATATTCACAATTGACACTGTTTCCATTGCCAGCTATTACTGGTGATACCATTTTATTCGAGTTTTAAGTAATTATGTTGGTCTGCAGTTGGTTTGTTTATCATCTTTTAAGTGAGTTCTATAGAGATCTAGTCACCTTTAACTTTTCTCATTCATCAAGTGTAAAATTCACAGGGAAATGTATTCCTATAACAAGGGGAGGTGGAATCTATCAGGAGCACATGAATGAAGCCCTTGACCGCTTGATCGATGGAGCTTGGGTACTCTCTCCTATATCATACTTCCTCTGAAATATTTGAAAGAACTTTGCCAGCTTCCTACTTGCACATGTTATTGAGTATGCAAGCACTCTATGCATTTATTTAGACTCGGTGGTGATGGCAGTACTAGTACCCGATTGGTAGTCTAGCTTGTATTCATTTGTTCCATCCACCTATAATACAGGGGAAAATCTAAATTCATTAATGAGAACATTTATCACTTGGAAAAGAGCATTGTTTTGAGTCTCACATTGTGCATTGGTTATTGACTTAGCAAATAATTACTTAAGGTCACTTATTTTTGGTTTGAAATGCTAAATATATAGTAATCACTCTTAAGAGTTTCATCGTAAAATAAAAGCTCATCTTATGGTTGTGAATCATAAATGGTTTAGTATGTGATATTTTTTGCATTTGAACCTGCACTCAGAGTCAAAGGTTTGATGTATCAATATCGTTGTGATTCTGCAATCTGACAACCATACTGATCCACGTAATAGCTACCAAAATTGGACATGCATCAAAGTGTGTGATGTAAAGTTGACAATTTTTCATGTCTGTAATATGTTGTTAACCATTATTAGTTTATCTGAACTATCATAGACGTATCCAGTCGACTTATTCTGGTTGTGCTGACAATATCACAATGAGGTGCTACTATTATATAAGTTATATTTGATAAAGCATTTTTCATAGTTGTGCTGAAATTTCTCCCATTTTTTTTTTTTATCACAAATGAACAGTTGCATACATTTCCAGAGGGGAAAGTGTGTCAAGAAGATGCACCTATACGACGGTTGAAATGGGGGACTGCCAGTCTCATAGTTCGTGCCCCTGTGACTCCAATAGTTCTGCCAATAGTTCATCATGGTTTTGAAAAGGTATTTCCTTTGTCATAAATTTAACATAAGTTAGCTTGGAATTTATACAAACAGTGACTCCAATTTCTCACAATGTTTTTATTTGATGGATATGGAGATCAACTAGCATTTAAGTTCAATTGTGAAGTCATGTAATCCCATACTAATGAGAACCTTCTAGTCTTAGTTCAACTCATCTCGAATTTGTTTTCAGTAATGTAACAATTAAGCTATCAACTAAATGAAGCTTCATAATGCAGAACTTAGGTTCTTCATTTAATTGATTTTAAAAGAACTTGATGTTTGACTGGATCGGATTCCAAAGATTTGTTTTACCCTTCTGCATTTTTGGCTGAAACAAGAAGGATTTTGGATTTAAGGCAGATGTTATAAGTTATGAGATGAGTTAACTTCTAGAGCATCATACTAAGAGAAGCCAGAAAATAGTTTGTTCTTTAATCGAAGAAAATGCACTGTGCTTTGGGATTTTTGTCTTTGATATGTTATCTAGAGTTGTTAGGTAAAGATCAATTCTGCTGCATGGAGAATATGGTCTAATACCAACCAATTATTTAGAAGATTTCTTTAGAAAGGAGGAACACACATAATACAGAGGTGTGTGCATTATAATTGAGTTTTGTGTGTTATATAGTCCAGGCCTAATACTTGTGGGTGCCCTGGATGTGAAAGGAAAAAGAGGATAGAAGTCTAAATGGAAAATTGAATTACAATAGTATGCTCTTCTTCGAGGACCCTTAAACACATCTCTTTAATTCATGAAGAGTTGGTTGATGGAAATGCTAGTTACTTGGTTGGTGCTATAGTATTTGGAAGCCAAGCGCCCAAGGGATCATGCTTCAACCTTGAAGGATTTCTGGTCGAAAGAAAAGTTTTTTGTGTTGATTAATGAATGTCTATTGGGTTCAGAAAGATGGAAGTTGAATTTATTAGCCATTAATAATTTGTTGATTCTATAGTGATCTTGTCATCTAACATTTGCTGTATTTGACAGCTGGTCTGAACCTTCCAAATTTAACATCCTTGACATTTACATAACTCTGATCAAACTATTTGTGCTTGTTTTGAGCACGGCAACATCAGGGTAGAAGTCTTCTGCTAATGGTTTGGCAATTTAGTGTAGAAGACTAAATTAAAACATGTTTTAAGTTTGTGACTTTAGACACTTTAAAATCATGGGGTCCGGTCCACAACTTTCATCAAGTTGAGGATAATGAAAATACAAATGAGTTTCAGGTGGAATTTGCATCCCTTGAGGAAGATGTGCCTTTTCGAAGGTTAAGTGAAGCTTATGCCTGTAACTCAATTTATACTATTAACTCTTGTAAGGAAAAGCATAACAGATAAATTAAAAGGCGCATACCACTGCCACCCGATTTATTTGAACATTAACAAGGGTGGCGGAGACCAATGTACCACATGCCAACTTGCACTCTTGGGTTTTCGCATTTTCATGGAGAATATTGTTTCTGATATGTTTTACAGATAATATGGACAAATCAAATGTAGTTTTTAGCTTGTACATGTCAAGTATCGATGCTTAGAAAATTAAGATCTTATATCCCCCACTCAACTTCTGCTACCATGTCAGGCATTTCATTATAAACTTGGAATACTAAAATTTTATCATTTAACTATTAAGTTTAGATTTGTACTGTGATTGTTGGGTGTATTTGCTTATCTATCGGGTGCATAGTTATTAAAGGCACAAAAAGGTGCTCCATGGCGCAAGCCTAGCGCCATTTTCTGATAATGGCGCTGGGCTTCACCATGGTGGCGAAAAGGCGCGCCTTTCTACGAGGTGTAGAGGCGCAGTAACGCATGCCTTCTGCAAAGCGTCGGAAGAAATCTGGCGAAGCCCATTTTTCTTCAAAAGCTGGGCTTTGTCCAGCTCAAATGACGCAGCAGTGGCAGAGGGTCATGGTATAATGATTAATATAATTTCTAATACTTATATTTAATTGTTTGTGTAATATTGAAGTTAAAAGATATATATTAATATATATGCAAATCTATGCAAAGATATATATGCAAATCTGTGCCGTACTTTAAAAAAGCGTGCGCCGCGCCATGCACCATGCACCATGGCTTTAGGGCACCTTTGCACCATGACACTCCGTGCTCCTTCAACAACTATGCTGATAACAATGTCGTAAGGGAAACCATTGAACGCATAAATATAAGAAATTTTAGTAAAAACGACTTACTATATTACTTTCAATTTTAAAAATCTTCAACTGGTCTTATAAATCTTCAACCCGTTTAAGCAATAATAGAAAAAAAATAGAAATCAAAATTTTTCACATGCACTAATGGAAATTTTTTTGCTGCAACTGAAAAATATTATCGCTATAAGTTAGGAAAAATTATTTCAGACAGGCACAATGAGATGAAGGGTGGATTTTTATACATGGAAAACCACGATTACTTGTCGCTGTTTATTCCAGTTGATGGGACGCATGCCTCCGGTTTTAAAGAAGGCCGCTGACACAGCATCGGTTCACGAGAAAATTGATGTCTCTTCCAGCGGTTCTGACCAAGCTATGGCATCGGTTGTGTGAAAAGCAGATGGTTGGCCCGGCCTGTGTTTTTTTTCTTTTTGTTTTTTAAACATTTCTACCTCTTGTCTTAGACAGCGATGCTACCTATATTTTTTAAAAATTTTCAAATCACCCATCTTTGTAATTTTCTTTTATTTTTGCATTTTTTAAATAATTTTCCCCAGTTCGTAGATACAGTAATGAATAAACTACAAAGCCCATTCTTTCCAACAGCATCAATATACTGGAACACGCCCCAATTTCCTGGAAATTACTGTTCTATGTTACATTCATCAGAACTACAACCAAAAAAAACTTATATGTTTTATCCACTTTGCCCCACCAATAAAGTCATCAATGTCTCAAGTTTTTTGTGGCTTCACAAAAGAAACATTTTCTTTCTAAGTTGTTCTTGGGGTTATTTACATACTTATGTGCATCAGTGAGGTAATTTTCTCCACCAGTATGTGTAGCTCTCTGGGTTTTGAAGCTTGTGCTCAAGTAGTTTCACTTAAATTGAACAAGACTTTGGCGAACCTGAATATGCAACCTTTTTGAACTTTGACTTGTAACAGCTTCTCAGACCACAAAGTGTATTTGGCCATGATACTATGTCTTTTCTGCAAGTTTGTTTTTTCAGTTTTTTGGGCCCATAGCGGCATAGCAGTTTGAACTGTCTTAGTATGCTCTTTGTTACATGTTAACCATCAACTGTTATCTAAAATCTGGATTACTTGATTCAAATTCAGCTACCTCATTTTGTCTTCTGTTTCAGTGAATTATAGTGCTTACAAAGTCAAATACTGTTTTGTTGACCAAAGAAAATGTTAATATATAAATCAGGATGTGCCATATAACAGTGTAATTGTTCACGCCTGGTGACGTTGAAATTGCTCTGCCCTCTATGCTTGCAGAAATGGCCGTCATTGTCACAGGAGGCAGTTGCAGTGTGGTGCTTTTGATCTTCTTTTGGCTACGTATACAAATTGCATGATTAGTGCACACCAGTTCTTTAGCTGGATGCAACTCTTGAATGCTCTTACATCCTTGCTTATAAGACAGTGTTTGCTTTCAGTCATTGAATATGCTTAATTATTTTATTCTGCTCTTGTGTCCTTTCGCTAGTGCTTTTATTCCATGCTTAAAATTGCATGGAATTGTGTTAGTCTCATTTCCCTCCAGGTGAGGAAAATTTTGTTGTTCATATGAACTCCTATTTTAGGTTTCTTGCTATTCTTGAGTTCAATTGCCTGGTAACATAGGTAACTCAGCCGAGATAGTGGGAACATCGTCAAGTAGCAACGGTAAAGGTCATTGCATGCAAGTAGATTCAGAGGTGGAGTCATGAAATAGCTTCTTGCATTGCAAGAGTGAGGCACATCACCTATCTGTTTTTTGGACCTTAAAATTATCGGAGTTTCTCTTTGGGTAGAGTACTTGTCCAATTGTGTACGTATAGTCGTGTACTAGAACTGGAGGATAGCCTAAGACCTATTTCCATCAAATGCTCAAAATATACTTATTCAAAACTTTTGTTGCCACCTGTAGGTAGTTTTAATGATAAGGATGGGAGGACATCTTTAACACAATTGAATATCATGTGAAGCTAGATCAGCTATTGTTAGCTTTAATGCAATGGTATGCAATGGTACACTTCTAGGACTACAGCCAAAGCATTTGAATTTCGGAATAATTCCAAACTTACAGTTCTATCTATTTACCCCATGTCATCTGAGATACTTCTGCACTTGCCTGTGTCGGTGGATCTTTTGGAATGATTTACCTCAGAAATGAAATGCTATTGTAGAATGACTTTGTAGAATGAATCAGGCAAGTGATTGAATTTGTAACATACTTCATATAAGTTTTCGGAACAAATCTTTTCCTGTATCTAATAGTATTATCTGTTGCTCACCCATGACTCATCTCTTTACAGGTTATGCCCGAGAACTATATGTTTGGTAGAAGACCTCCTATTCCATTGTGTAACAAAGATATAAACATAGTGATTGGTGAGCCAATCATATTTGATGTCCCTAAACTGAAGCACAAAGCTCTAGAAATGTCGAGGGATGTACCGTTTTCTCATGCTGGATGGCCTAAGACCATCTGCGGCCTAGACGAGGCAGCACAAAGATCTCTTTACACCACTATATCGGAGCAGATACGAGGAGTCATGGAGAGGTTGCGCGGTGTCAGTAAATCATTTTTTAAGACAAACTGAATCTTTAAGATTTCAGAATTACTAGGCATATTAACAGGTTTGAAGTTCAGAAGCCTGTTGTTTGAATGGGGGCGTTGCATAAGTTTGAGTTAGAGATTTCCCCATAGCTAAGAGGCCCAACCTTTCCATTTTTGTCAGCCCCTAGAGATTCGAAGCTATTCTTTTCCTGATTAATGGTATAGACATTGAGCATTGTGGTGTTCAATGGAGCTCGTTTCAGGCGACATTATTCGCTAGAGATCCCATGTTGTCCACCACTATTCTGTAAGCCATGTCTTGTGGACAAAATAATATTTACTTTCCTTCATGATCTCCTGTTGTCTAGCCCCCTGATTCATCTAAAATCCGCACGGTGTAATCTTTAACCAAACGTGAAGTAGACTGTCACAATTATTTGGTTTCACCTCAAGATAGTTTCGCTTTACTATCATTTAATTGTATGGGCTATTGTTTTGTACTTTGTTACAATATCTTTTCTGTGTGTGTGTGTTTGTGATAGGAGGCTCCGGCTAAACCTTCATCCGAGAAGATTGCTGAGAAGGGGCGGGGGGAATTTTTAATAGAGATGACTAAATTCTTAACCAAGTGATTCTTGATTTCGTGAAGATCACATGATGCATACATATATCAGTAACAATATTATCTCTCCTTAGGATAATTAGAGTGTTTCTCATCTTGCCATTTGGAACTTGCTACAGGAGCTCACTGGTAAACTTAAAACATAAGAGTGGGTTGTAATTCGGGGTTGTAGATAGTTTTAGGCCAAGTTGCTATAGTCCTCTAGATGGATTGCTTGGGCCAAGGGGACTTGGGCTTTTCCAACGTGTCATTGTCCGCTTCATAGAAAAAGGCCTTGTCCACAAGGCTTGAGTTGGGGAATTGGAGCCGAAATTTGGTGGCTTATTTACTTAATTATAATTAAAAAATAAATTATAAAAAAAATATTATTTTTTTAAAACACTGATAATTTTATTACAAGTTGAATAATTTTTTTTGGTACGATCAATGAATTTTTTTTTATTTATACTAATATAAAAAAAAGATCCTCCATACTCACTAACATTAGTAAATGACACCACCGTATCAATTTTTTATGAAATCAAGAATACCTTCATAATAAAATAACTAATTTATTCAATTTTTAAAAATTCACATTAATTTAAATATTATTTTTTCTTTTTTTTTATTAATATAATATATTAATTTATGTATTTAATTTTTATTTATAATATATTATATGCACGTTGGAAATGACGCCCCTCAACGACTAGTAATATTATAAATAAACTCATATGTTATTTGTTTAATTTATACAATCTTACCTTAATTTTAATATTTCTAACCTGTGAGAGAATTTATTATATTCCATAATATTGGTTAGTATGTTCTACATAACTTCGATTTAATTTCTTTTAGTATTTAGAAGATTAATTGCACAATACCTCTTGTATTTTATCTATAATATATAAAAGTGAAAATTTAAAAGATGAAATTTAATACTCCAAATTCTAATATATGCAAGTGAAAATTTAAAAGATGAAATTTAATACTCCAAATTAATATTTGAATCTTAATATAATATTATGGGCTTTAGATTACTCCAAATAATCACAAGAATAAACAACTCCAAAATTATATTAAATAAAATAATTCATTTTTTTCTTTGTTATTAAATAATTATTATTATTGGTAAAAATCTAACATTCATAGGACTTCCACCTGTACTCCAGTGCATCCACAACGCCTTCAAAACTATCAAACCTGGAGCTCACCACATCAATCCCCACACCCAATTTCTCCGCCCCCGCCGCCGTCACAGGCCCGTGCGCCGCCGCTACCATCCTCGGACACATCCGCCTCACCATCTCCCAATCCAGTCCCACTTCTCCCAAGCTCTTCAACAGCCCCTCCACCTCTGCGGTACTCGTGAAAACAATGGCGTCTACTCCACACTCCTCCTCCATCATTTCCACCAGCTCCGCCACGCCACTGCGCCATCGCGTCTCGTACGCGTTCACTCTAACGGGAACCCACCCCTTCCGGCCTAGATCCGCCAGAAATTTGGGCACCACCGGCGGCTCTTCCAATCCTATTACGAGTGGCGCAGGGCACAAAACCTTCCTCCCTCTGCCCATTCCCAACGACTCCACCAGCCCACTTGGCGTCGGGCCTAACGGAGGCTTATCGATACCCGCCAAGGCTTCCGCGAAGGCTGCGATTCCGGTTCTGGAGGTGAATGCTACGGCAGAGAAATAGTGGAGAGGGGGATTGGGTGTGAGAAAGAAGTGTTGAACGGCGGAAATGGTTTGTGGGGTGGGCTCGACGGCGAGGGTGGGACACCAGAGAGGACCCCAGCCCGCTGCGATTCCTGGAGGTGAATGCTACGGCAGAGAAATAGTGGAGAGGGGGATTGGGTGTGAGAAAGAAGTGTTGAACGGCGGAAATGGTATGGTTTGTGGGCTCGACGGCGAGGGTGGGACACCAGAGAGGACCCCAGCCCTTGAGTCGAATGAAGTGAGAAAGCCTTCCGGCGTAGTTTTGCGGGGTGGTGAAGGCAATGAGACGGAAGGTGGCTGCCGGAGAAGAAGGGACGGGAGGATAGTGGTGTGAATTGAGGACTATCATTTTATGCCCATCATTCCTTATCTACATAAGTAATATTCAGCTCGAGTCTATCTTTTGAATATTTTCATTTTTATTTGATTAATTTTGTAATATTTGATTTTTAAACAATTTATTTTTATAAAAATATTATTGATAAAAAATATTAAATATTAATTTTATAAAACATATATATAATTGTGTTTGAACACCTCAAAAGTTGTTATATCTTATTTTTCGCTTTAGAATTCTTTAATTTGACAATTGCAAAGATGGAACTTGAAGTTTTAATTTTCAAAATTGACTGATTCGTATATTATAATGAACCCTCTCGCTATTTGAATACCCTCTAAATTTAAAAATTCACTTTATGATAGCTTATTATGGTAGAGTATTTGTTATGGAATTTATAATTTTAGAGAATATTTGTAATTTTTCAAACAGAGTATTTGTAATTAAAATAAATATCAGAGAAATCCCTTGTAATTTACCCTAACATTAATGATATGAATCTGATTAGACTCGGACTTGTCCTACTTTGAGGTAGATTTCGATCAACAATGAGGTCTCGAGGCATATCTTTATTTTTTGTATTCTTATAGGAGTCATTTACTTTGAATTATTTGTCAAGATATTGTTGGATATCTAAACCAATCTAGCAATATACCTCATTTACTTTGTTGGATCACGGCCCGAGCCAAATCAAGAGGGCCCTATACAACCTTAGATAAACCTATATAACTTATCAAACCAAGGGGGTACGATAAGTTATGTTGCAAGGCCCAATTTTTGCTGGTAAATTCTCTTAGGCCCTGTTTACTTCTTTGTGATGCGTTTAAAAAATGTACGGGTTTAATAGATCTGGATTATTGTTTGAAACTTGGGTCGAAGCGTATGCAGATCCTAAAAGGGGACCTGTAAAAAGGCATTAACACTTCGATGGCCAAATTAGTATTTGATTTGAAATTAAATAAAGTCAAAAAGTAAATAAATATGGTTAAAAATCGAGATATGGTGAATAATATGGGTGAAGAAGTGTAAGAATAAGTGATAATGTGTTTGTAGAGTGCTCAAAGAATATTTAAACTTTAAGAGTGAGAGAGGTGTTTGGAGAGTGAGAGGGATATCCCCTGTATGGAGGGCTAAACCTATATTTATAGGGGAAATGCCCCCTGTCTGCTGGGGGTGTATCTCACTTTCGAGAATCTTGTAGAAATTGATTGGAATGGTTAGGATAAAGGATAAACCATTCTTATTCGTAGTTAGGATTATTTTAGTTGGAGTCCTCATTGTCTTGGGAGACCCCTTGTCTGCAAGGAGTCTCAACCACCAAAGAGGTCCTCCTTGCTAGGGCTGATGTTGTCCAAGTGGCTGCTGACACCTGGGTTGATGAGGTTTCACATAAGAGAGTAGGCAGCCACGTGTGTGGTTTTTTGGGCCGAACGTTTTTTCGGGCTTTAATCATAGTCTGAGTTGGGGTATGTCTTAGGACTCCTCCCTTCTTCTAGGGCTACTTGGGTTGTCAGACTTGCCTAGTTAGACTGTGGGTTGGTCCATCCTTGGCCTCCTAGTAGCGTTATGAGCGTAGGATGTCCTGGGTCTCTCGGGAGTTATCCTGGGACTTCCATTTTTTTTTTTTTGGGGGGGGGGGGGGGGGGGCGGCC